>NC_092230.1:13961787-13966787 GCF_036320965.1 Panulirus ornatus | reverse complement strand
ACAGCTGATGAAGGAGCGGACCATCGCCAAACGCAAGTTTACTAGGAAGGTCAATTTGTTAAAGGAGGCGAAATGCCGGGATGACCCCTTGGAAGTGTTACGAGGTATTTATGATGACGTGTGCAAACAGTTCCTTGAAATTGAAAAAATTAATGAGCAGTTAGCTGAGTCTCTTGATACAAAGAAATCAAATTATGATGTGCTCATTAATGAACTTGATACTTATATCACTGGTATTGAAAGAACAAAAAATCAGGCTCATGCAATAATAGCTAAAGTCACAAAGAAAGACAAAGCCAGTGTTAACGAAATGCACAAAGTTAGAATGCAGCGGTTAACTCCACCACATTTTGATGGCAAGATTCGTGATTATCCCACATTCTGTAAAGATTATGAAAGATTAATGAAATCAGTATATGAAGATGATCCATATGTGTTGCGATCCTGTCTGTCGGGGGAGGCATTGGAGGTAGTTCACGGGGTGGATGACTCTTTTGATTCCATGATGAAAAGGTTGGATGCCAGGTATGGCAATCCAGCAAGATTAGTGCAGTCAGTCTTGAATGACATAAAGACATTAAAACCAATACCCGAGGACAATCCACGGAAATTCATGGATATGGTGAGCATAGTTGAGAGAGCCTCTTTAGATTTAGAGAAAGTTAATTTGTCTGAAGAGATGAATACTGTTACTATGGTCAGTCATATAGAAAAGCTTCTCCCACCAATGCAGAAGAGAGAGCGGACTGAAATTTTGCAAACTCTAAAGGATAAAAGTAAAATGTTTGAGGAGTTGCTGAAATATTTGTTGAAAGAGAAACAAGCACTAGAATACATAAATGATGACATTAGGGCAACTAACCCCAATAGTAAAGTGCATGTACACTCAGTGAACCTAGACAGTGAAACTGACGTATTAACTACAGCCATAACCCAGCTTCATGGAAAACAAAGCAAGATGGAGGGGTGTTTAGTTAATTTATCTAAGCAAATCTCTATGTTAACTGGAAATATGTCTGAAGTAGAGTCTCAAAGACCAGTTGAATGTTGGTACCATGGCACAGATACACATGATATTACCCAATGTACGTTGTTTCAAAAACTTAACAGAAAGGAGAAGATTGATGCCGTATATAGGATGGGTGCCTGCTTCCTTTGTTTACAGTTAGGTCACAGGGGCCGTCAATGTTCACAGAAATCTTTACGTGGTGAATGTGGGAGAGGCCACCATCAGATTCTCATTAATTGTTTTGGTAAAGAGCAGGGATACAGAAATAGCAGTTTGTCACCAAAAAGGGGCGTTTTGTTAATGAAAAGTTCAGTTTTTGGTAACACACGACCCTTAACTACCTCTCTGGGACTATGGTACCAATACGTCACTCATAACTGATCGTATAGCAAAATTTATGGGCTTAAAAGGGAGAAGCATAAATTTGGCTGTTACTAAAGTAGGAAATGACTATCACAAATTTGAAACATTGGAATATGATGTTCCTCTTAATGATTTTCAAGGCCAAACTCATGTAATCAAAGCTTGTGGAATCTCAGAAATTACCTCAGAAACAGGACAGGTGGATATGGGTAGCGTGGCAGATTTACTAGGAGTACAAGCTGAGAACATTGAACGTCCATATGGCAAAATTGATCTGTTGATCGGCGCTGATTACTGCAAATTATTCCCATCTGTGGTTAAAGGTGAAAGGTGTCGACTCTGCTCATGTTCTTGTTAGGATTAATCACATTGCTGCACGTACGGTAAATGATTTAGTTGTTGAATCAAAAGCCAGTGGTACGAGAAGGCTTGATGACTTCTTCTCTGTAGAAAATCTGGGGACATGTTGCATTCCAAAATGTGGCAACTGCAAATGTGGAAAGTGTCCCCTTGGAAGTAACAAATATAGTCTTAAAGAAGAAAGGGAATTGTCTCTAATAACACAAGGTTTAATACATGACTCAAAAACAAGTCAATGGACAGCTTCCTTCTATGGATAAAATCGCCAAAGACCTTGCCAAATAACTTCACAGACTGCATGGGCAGACTTAGAGCTACAGAAAAGAGATTAGCAAAAGGAGGAGTTGCATATGCAAAGGAATATAATGATCAGATCAGTGACATGGTGGAGCGAGGTGTAGCTCGAAAATTGACAACAGATGAAATCAAGGACTATCAGGGCCCAGTACACTACATCCCTCATCATGAACTAATAAGACCAGACTCTAAATCCACTCCCATCAGAATAGTGTTTAATTCCTCTGCCTCATACATGGGACACGTCTTGAATGACTATTATGCCAAGGGGCCTGATATGCTGTGTGATCTTTTTGGCATATTGCTTAGGTTTCGTCAGAGTCCGGTAGCAATTGTAGGAGATATCAGTAAAATGTATAATGCTGTACTACTCTCTGAAGCGGATAAAATGACCAACCGGTTCTTGCGGCGAGATATGAACACTACCAGGGAGCCTGACCATTATTTTTTACAGACGGTAGCTTTCGGTGACAGACCCAGTGGAGTGATTGCCATGACAGCCCTCCATAAAACTGCCGAAATGTTCAAAGACAAGTACCCGGAAATAGCTGCCATGATCATTAATAACTCGTATGTGGATGACATTCTTCATTCATGTGAAAGTGCAGAGGAAGCCCTTGAAAGAATGAAAACGACCGAAGAGATCCTTAAAAGAGGAGGATTCCAGATGAAACAATGGGTAATATCTGGAAGCCATGATATGACAGAAGATCTTAAGATAATTGATACTGAGGTTGAAAAGGTACTAGGGATGATTTGGGAACCAAAGATAGATCAATTCTCTTACAAAGTAAGGATTAACTTTTCTACAAAACGCAAGAAGATAAGCACTGGTACTGACCTAAAAGTAGAGGAAATAGTGGAAAGGATACCCAAACAACTGACAAAAAGGATGATCCTAAGTCAATACGACCCTTTAGGCCTTGCTACACCTTTCACGATGCGATGTAAGCTATTAATAAATGAAACATCTCATCACACGAAAACAAGAATGGAAAGCTGATGAGCAACAGGGTTGGGATGAACCAATCCCTGATGAAATGCATGTGCACTGGGTTAATTTGTTCCAAGATATGTATGCCTTGGAGGATCTAAAATTTAGGCGGTGTATAAAGCCTGATGATGCACTTGGTAACCCCACACTTGTCATTTATGCTGATGCCAGCAATATTGTATACTCTACATGTACATACATTCGCTTTGAACTGAAAGATGGCACATTTTCTGCTCAATTACTCGCAGCCAAGAGTCGAATTGCTCCCATTCGACAAATAACTACTCCGAGACTGGAGCTTTGTGCAGCAGTATTGTCTGCTAGGTTACGGAAAGTAATAGAAAAAGAAACAAGTTTTGTGTTCGATAGGGTACTACATCTAACTGACTCAATGATTGGAAGGTCACAGATACAAAATGAATCACATGGATTTGGAGCTTTTGTTGGAGCAAGGATTGCGGAGATTCAGACACATACTAATACTAATGATTGGTGGTGGGTGGCCACTGACGGCAATGCTGAGGACTACGCCACACGGCCACAGAATCCAAGAAACCTAGGAATCGAGTCAGCATAGCAAAGGGGCTCACACTATTTAACTTTACCTATTGATCAGTGGCCAATAGACCAACCTTAAATAAAGGAGTTACCAGATGAGAATAGAGTATCACAACAATGTAACATCAAACAGGAGGTAACACCCATGATGAATATTGAAAGGTTTAGCTGTTACAAAAGAATGATAAAGACCACTTCATAATCCTTTGCATTATTAGAAAGAAAACATTCAGAGGAATATTGCATACACTCACTGCCGATGATGTGAGAAAGGCAGAAAGGTACTGGGTTAAGATGGTCCAAAGGGAATTCGAAGAAAATTGGAAGGAAAGATTCAAAAGGCTAGGACACAGTAAAGATGAAGATGGGATCATTGTAGTAGGGTAGACAATCAGCAGCTGGTTGAAGGACAATTGGAATCAAAACCAGTTTATGTTACTCTCGC
Source organism: Panulirus ornatus (assembly GCF_036320965.1). Lineage (NCBI taxonomy): Eukaryota > Metazoa > Arthropoda > Malacostraca > Decapoda > Palinuridae > Panulirus > Panulirus ornatus. The sequence continues at coordinate 13,962,761 of NC_092230.1, read as the reverse complement.
AAAACCATCAGTTTACCAGACTATACATCACTTACTTATACATCACTGATCACGGGGTATAGACCTCACCTTAGCTAAAATTCAAAGTAAGTTTTGGGTACCTAGAGCACAAAAGGTGATCAAAGCAGTAAAGGAAAAGTGTGTAATATGCAGAAGATTAAACAAAGTTGGGATAGGACAGCAAATGGGGCAGCTCCCCGAGAGAAGACTCAAACCATCACCTGCATTCTTCAATACCTCCTTGGACCTGTTTGGCCCTTAATGTTAAGAGACACTGTAAAACGGAGAACTAGGGCTAAGGCTTATGGAGTGATATTTACATGCCTAGCGAGTCGTGCAGTCCATATTGGTCTGATGGAAGGATATGACACACACAGTTTCTTGAATACATTTCGTCGGTTTGTTTCCATGCGGGGTTATCCTCACACCATGCATTCAGACATGGGAACACAGTTAATGGCTGTCAATAAAGAAATCAGGAATATGATTGAAAAATGGAACATTATCCAAATATCCCAAAAAAAAATCGGCCTTCATCAAGGTATGACATGGTCATTCAACAAATCGGCGAATGCACCCTGGCAAAATGGTGCATGCGAGTCTCTGATTAAGACGGTGAAACGGCTGCTTGTTATAGTAGTGGGCGAAAATGTACTAAGCTTCGGCGAACTACAAACTGTGTTGTATGAGGTAGCAAATATATTAAATGAACGCCCAATCGGACTGAAACCTGGATACGATATATCTTTGGGTGCTTACTTGTGCCCTAACGATCTACTGCTTGGTCGTGCAAGCAACAAGGTACCAAGTGGGCCCATGGTGGAAACGACTGATGCAAGGAAGCGTTTCAGTCTTGTACAAAGTATTGTAACCTTGTTTTGGAGGAAATGGATGAGAGACTACTTCTCAACCTTAACTATCAAGCAAAAATGACATACAGCACGTAGAAATTTGCGGGAAGGAAATGTTGTTTT
>NC_092230.1:13856498-13944187 GCF_036320965.1 Panulirus ornatus | reverse complement strand
TGTTATATGGTTGTGAAGCATGGGCTATAGATAGAGATGTGCAGAGGTGTGTGGATGTGTTGAAAATGAGATGTTTGAGGACAATATATGGTGTGAGGTGGTTTGACTGAGTAAGTAATGAAAGGGTACGAGAGATATTTGGTGATAAAAAGTGTTATCCCTGGAGATAGGGGAGAAAGAATACTTCCCATGCATTCCTCACGTGTTGTAGAAGGCGACTAAAGGGGACGGGAGCGGGGGGCCAGAAACCCTCCCCTCCTTGTATTTTGACTTTCTAAAAGGGGAAACAGGAGGAGTCACGCGGGGAGTGCTCATCCTCCTTGAAGGCTCAGATTGGGGTGTCTAAATGTGTGTGGATGTAACCAAGATGAGAAAAAAGGAGAGATAGTATGTTTGAGGAAAGGAACCTGGATGTTTTGGTTCTAAGTGAAACGAAGCTCAAGGGTAAAGGGGAAGAGTAGTGGTTTGGGAATGTCTTAGGAGTAAAGTCAGCGGTTAGTGAGAGGACAAGAGCAAGGGAAGGAGTAGCACTACTCCTGAAACAGGAGTTGTGGGAGTATGTGATAGAGTGTAAGAAAGTAAATTCTAGATTGATATGGGTAAAACTGAAAGTAGATGGAGAGAGATGGGTGATTATTGGTGCATATGCACCTGGGCATGAGAAGAAAAATCATGAGAGGCAAATGTTTTGGAAGCAGCTGAATAAGTGTGATAGTGGTTTTGATGCACAAGACTGGGTTATAGTGATGGGTGATTTGAATGCAAAGGTGAGTAATGTGGCAGTTGAGGGAATAATTGGTATACATGGGGTGCTCAGTGTTGTAAATGGAAATGGTGAAGAGCTTGTAGATTTATGTGCTGAAAAAGGACTGATGATTGGGAATACCTGGTTTAAAAAGCGAGATATACATAAGTATACGTATGGTGATTGGGAATACCTGGTTTAAAAAGCGAGATATACATAAGTATACATATGTAAGTAGGAGAGATGGCCAGAGAGCGTTATTGGATTATGTGTTAATTGATAGGCGTGCGAAAGAGAGACTTTTGGATGTTAATGTCCTGAGAGTTGCAACTGGAGGGATGTCTGATCATCATCTTGTGGAGGCGAAAGTTAAGGTTTGTAGGGGTTTTCAGAAAAGAAGAGAGAATATTGGGGTGAAGAGAGTGGTGAGACTAAGTGAGCTTGGGAAGGAGACTTGTGTGAGGAAGTACCAGGAGAGACTGAGTACAGAATGGAAAAAGGTGAGAACAAAGGAGGTAAGGGGAGTGGGGGAGGAATGGGATGTATTTAGGGAAGCAGTGATGGCTTGCGCAAAAGATGCTTGTGGCATGAGAAGCGTGCGAGGTGGGTTGATTAGAAAGGGTAGTGAGTGGTGGGATGAATAAGTAAGATTATTAGTGAAAGAGAAGAGAGATGCATTTGGATGAATTTTGCAGGGAAAAAATGCAAATGAGTGGGAGATGTATAAAAGAAAGAGGCAGGAGGTCAAGAGAAAGGTGCAAGAGGTGAAAAAGAGGGCAAATGAGAGTTGGGGTGAGAGAGTATCATTAAATTTTAGGGAGAATAAAAAGATGTTTTGGAAGGAGGTAAATAAAGTTTGTAAGACAAGAGAGCAAATGGGAACTTCAGTGAAGGGGGCTAATGGGGAGGTGATAACAAGTAGTGGTGATGTTAGAAGGAGATGGAGTGAGTGTTTTGAAGGTTTGTTGAATGTGTTTGAGGATACAGTGGCAGATATAGGGTGTTTTTGTCGAGGTGGTGTGCAGAGTGAGAGGGTTAGGGAAAATGATTTGGTAGACAGAGAAGAGGTAGTAAAAGCTTTGCAGAAGATGAAAGCTGGCAAGGCAGCAGGTTTGGATGGTATTGCAGTGGAATTTATTAAGGTTATTTAATGTATGTATGATTCATGGTGAGGTGCCTGAGGATTGGCGGAATGCTTGCATAGTGCCATTGTACAAAGGCAAAGGGGATAAGAGTGAGTGCTGAAATTACAGAGGTATAAGTTTGTTGAGTATGCCAGGTAAATTATATGGGAGGGTATTGTTTGAGAGGGTGAAGGCACATACAGAGCATCAGATTGGGGAAGAGCAGTGTGGTTTCAGAAGTGGTAGAGGATATGTGGATCAGGTGTTTGCTTTGAAGAATGTATGTGAGAAATACTTAGAAAAGCAAATGGATTTGTACGTAGCATTTATGGATCTGGAGAAGGCATATGATAGAGTTGATAGAGATGCTCTGTGGAAGTTATTAAGAATATGTGGTGTGGGAGGCAAGTTGTTAGAAGCAGTGAAAAGTTTTTATCGAGGATGTAAGGCATGTGTACGTGTAGGAGGAGAGGAAAGTGATTGGTTCTCAGTGAATGTAGGTTTGCGGCAGGGGTGTGTGATGTCTCCATGGTTGTTTAATTTGTTTATGGATGGGGTTGTTAGGGAGGTGAATGTAAGAGTTTTGGAAAGAGGGGCAAGTATGCAGTCTGTTGTGGATGAGAGAGCTTGGGAAGTGAGTCAGTTGTTGTTCGCTGATGATGCAGCGCTGGTGGCTGATTCTTGTGAGAAACTGCAGAAGCTGGTGACTGAGTTTGATAAAGTGTGTGAAAGAAGAAAGTTGAGAGTAAATGTGAATAAGAGCAAGGTTATTAGGTACAGTAGGGTTGAGGGTCAAGTCAATTGGGAGGTAAGTTTGAATGGAGAAAAACTGGAGGAAGTAAAGTGTTTTAGATATCTGGGAGTGGATCTGGCAGCAGATGGAACCATGGAAGCGGAAGTGAATCATAGGGTGGGGGAGGGTGCGAAAGTTTTGGGAGCCTTGAAGAATGTGTGGAAGTCGAGAACATTATCTCGGAAAGCAAAAATGGGTATGTTTGAAGGAATAGTGGTTCCAACAATGTTGTATGGTTGCGAGGCGTGGGCTATGGGTAGAGTTGTGCGGAGGAGGTTGGATGTGCTTGAAATGAGATGTTTGAGGACAATATTTGGTGTGAGGTGGTTTGATCGAGTAAGTAATGTAAGGGTAAGAGGGATGTGTGGAAATAAAAAGTGTATGGTTGAGAGAGCAGAAGAGGGCGTTTTGAAATGGTTTGGTCACATGGAGAGAATGAGTGAGGAAAGATTGACCAAGAGGATATATGTGTCAGAGGTGGAGGGAACGAGGAGAAGTGGGAGACCAAATTGGAGGTGGAAAGATGGAGTGAAAAAGATTTTGATTGATCGGGGCCTGAACATGCAGGAGGGTGAAAGGTGTGCAAGGAATAGAGTAAATTGGAACGATGTGGTATACCGGGGTCGACGTGCTGTCAGTGGATTGAACCAGGGCATGTGAAGTGTCTGGGGTAAACCATGGAAAGTTGTGTGGGGCCTGGATGTGGAAAGGGAGCTGTTGTTTCGGTGCATTATTACATGACAGCTTGATGGTGAGTGTGAACGAATGTGCCCTTTGTTGTCCTTTCCTAGCACTACCTTGCACACATGATGGGGGAGGGGGTTGTTATTCCATGTGTGGCGAGGTGGCGATGGGAATAAATAAGGGCAGACAGTATGAATTATGTACATGTGTATATATGTATATGTCTGTGTGTGTATATATATGTGTACACACAGCAAAAAAACTATCGCGCTTTTTTTGTATGAAACAAAATGACGCACCAGATGTGGAATAATGGAACAGTCAACATTTTCCTGTGAGATGGTGGTAACCCTGATATCCTTGCCTGTGGGTGTCCTCACCTATCTAATGGCAATGATATATCCTTCCTTATGTAGTACAGTAGATGGGATACGTAAATTGAGCATGTAAATGTAATATTCTGCACAGTAAGGCATATTGCAGTAATCATTATCTCTTGCAAAGTGTCAAATTCGTGGTGTAAAATAATATACTACATGGTAACTACGACACCCTGCTTCATACCGGCGGTGATTTATCAGCAACCTCACGTAATATGTAGTATCACCTGTGTGACTGATAACAGTATGTCACAAACCTGGCACCACATCATAGTATTTAGTAAACCAACATGAAAAGTAATGACTGTTTTCATGGATCTGCATTAGTTAACTTCCCTTTAACAGTGAAAATCAGATTTCTATATAACATGACCATAGACATGTTGTTGGAGGTTAAGAAAGTAATCTTTGACTGTAAATTTTATTATTTCAATACTTGGTATAACCTCCTCCCGTTGCCAACACTTCATTGAGCCTTCGAGGCATGGATGCCACTAACGTCTGCGTTAAGTTCCTACCAGAAGGGCTTCATAGATGTTCCCATGCTTGTAAAGCATCATTTACGACTGTAGCGCGACATCGATGTTGTCGGTCAGGCATGCCTTTCTGCATGGCCGCCCATACGTGCTCTATCGGGTTGAGATCAGGCGATTTTGCAGGATGTGGCAACACTGTTATACGTGGATGGCGAGCATACCACGCCTTTACAACCCTGGATGTGTGAACTGGGCTGTTATCTTGGACGAGGTAAAATGGCTCCGGCTCTGGAAACAGCATAGCCCCCACTGAAGGTAGCAGGACCTCCTCCAGTATCTCAATGTATCTAGGTCCGGTCACCTGGCCAGGCCCGACATCCACCAACTCACCGACACCAGCACCATGGATCCAACCAAATAGTCCTGCACTGACGCGCCCACTCCTCCTGCTACCCACCACATGTTGTGTCTCGTATCTGGTTATAAAAAAATGTATAAAATTACATAAGACAGTGTGTCTTAATCATATTAGTGCAACTGTTGCTGCAATATAGATTAAGATGATAACTAAGTAAATTAAAAAATATTAACTAACTTAATATATAATAATTATTTATTATGATATCACATCGTAAATGGAGATTATTGCTACAGTATTTACATATGCCGTATAAAGTGATCATGATCACTGTTATTCACTTAAAAAATAGTGACTGTGCATAACTAAAATGTAATACTGCAGCACAACAGGACGTTTCAAGCAGCAAACGACTGTGGTGGCCATGGCACCCTGGTTTCAAAGCACTTCCGGAACGGTTGTTCATGTTGGCCTAACCATAAATTGTCATTATAAAATGGAAAATATGTTATATAGCATAACGTGTGTGTGTGTGTGTGTGTGTGTGTGTGTGTGTGTTTCTGAGAGAGAGAGAGACAGACAGACAGAGAAAGAGCTAACCTGGTGTTAGGATGCCGCCAAACATGTTTGTTTGCAGGGGGACCATCGCTGCAGAAGGTTTTTTCATCACAAAAGATGACGTTCTCCCAAAACTGATGTGGCTTGTCCGCATACTCCAACGCATACTCCACCCTGCTCTCTATGTTTGCCTCACTTAACACAGGCTTTGTTGCTGGTATGCGACCACGTAGCCCCTCAGAGTGATGTCTGTTTCGGACAGTTTGAGGGGTGCACTGCAGACCAAGAGTATCCCGAATGTTGCTAGCGGGTGTGAAGGGGGCAGCAGCAATGACAGCTGCTATGGCCTAGGGAAAGGATGACATATTGCAAATATAACATGTGATGTGGTTGTTTACATAACATCAAGTGGTCCAGTATACCTATATATGCAACATCATTACCTGATCATCTTCCGGGGTTGTGCAACGTGGGCACCCACGCCGATGCCTGTTGTCTGTGTTGCCCAACTCTGCCTGTCGGCGAATCCATCGTGCTACGGTTGACCGGTGAATACCAAGATGTCTCCCAATTTCAGAGTCGCTGTAGCCCTCATTATGAAGCTGTAGAATAGCTTCACGTGTCGCTTGTGAGGTCTCCATGGTAAAATTAGATATACCACAAAAACAACCTTTCGACATTGGCTCGCAGTGAACTAAACCCACGCTGTTTCAGTGTTTCAAAAATATATTGCATGTCTCATTACATTTCCTGCATGGACACGAAATGGCGGTGTAAGATAACCTTTATGGACTGCCATGAACCCAGATGTGCTATAGAATAATACAATATCAATAGTAAAACATATTCTTCCCAAATTACACCTATACAATATGAAGCTATTGTGTTTACCTCGCATCTCATTGAGGTATGCTGCAGCTACCACATGCGGGGGTTGCCGCATATAGCTGTGTGTGTGTCTCACAGCTATATTACACACACCAATTCAAAAGTAGGGGTTCGTACTGCCTTGTATGATGTAATTTTATTGTTAATGATATAATGCCGCTCTTGTGGCACGTAACTTACATGGGTCTAGCATAGGATTCTGGAAACATGTGGCTCCCAGGCACGTATACCAACCCTACCAGCATGGTACAACAGGTAGGTCAGTGATCATTACAGACATCTTCAGACCCCCTCTGCACGATAGTTTTTTTGTTGTGTGTACATTGAGATGTATAGGTATGTATATTTGCGTGTGTGGACGTGTATGTATATACATGTGTATGTGGGTGGGTTGGACCATTTCTTTCGTCTGTTTCCTTGCGCTACCTCGCTAACGTGGGAGACAGCGACAAAGCAAAATAATAATAATATTAAAAAAGAGTGTGGTTGAGAGAGCAGAAGAGAGTGTATTGATATGGTTTGGTCACATGGAAAGAATGAGTGAGAAAAGATTGAGAAAGAGAATATCTGTGTCAGAGGTTGAGGGAATGATAAGTGGGAGATCAAATTGGAGGTGGAAGGATGGAGTGAAAAAGATTTTGAACGATCAGTCCCAGAAGATACAGGAGGGTGAAAGGCATGCAAGGAATAGAATGATTTGGAAAGATGTGGTATACAAGGTCAACATGCTGTCAGTAGATTGAACCAGGGCATGTGAAGTGACTAGGGTAAACCATGGAAAGTTTTGTGGGGCCTGGATGTGGAAAGGGAGCTGTGGTTTTGCTGCATTACACATGAGAGCTAGAGACCGAGTTTGAACGAATATGGCCTTTGTTGTCTTTTCCTAGCGCTATGTTGCATGCTTGCGGAGGGAGGAGGGTGCCATTTCATATGTGGCGGGGTGGCGACAGGAGTGGATGAAGGCAGCAAGTATGAATATGTCCATGTGTATATATGTATATATGTGTATATGTATATGTATGTATACGTTGAAATGTATAGGCATGTGCTTGTGCATGTGTTTATGTATATACATGTGAATGTGGGTAGATTGGGCCATTCTTTCGTCTGTTTCCTTGCACTACCTTCCTAACACGGGAGACAGCGAAAAGTGTAATAAATGATAGAAATGAAATACATAAGTATAGGTATGTAAGTAGGAGAGATGGCCCGAGAGTGTTATTGGATTACGTGTTAATTGACAGGCACGTGAAAGAGAGACTTTTGGATGTTAATGTGCTGAGAGGGGAACTGGAGGGATTTCTGATGGCAAAGATGAAGATTTGTAGAGGTTTTCAGAAAAGAAGAGAGAATGTTGGGGTGAAGAGAGTGGTAAGAGTAAGTGAGCTTGGAAAGGAGACTTGTGTGAGGAAATACTGGGAGAGATTGAGTGCAGAATGGCTAAAGGTGAGAGCAAAGGACGTAAGGGGAGTGGGGGAGGAATGGGATGTATTTAGGGAAGCAGTGATGGCTTGTGCAAAAGATGCTTGTGGCATGAGGAAGGTAGGAGGTGGGCAGATTAGAAAGGATTATGAGTGGTGAGAGGAAGAAGTAAGATTGTTAGTGAAAGAGAAGAGAGAGCATTTGGATGAGTTTTGCAGAGAAGTAGTGCAAATGGCTGGGAGATATATAAAAGAAAGAGGCAGGAGGTCAGGAGAAAGGTGCAAGAGGTGAAAAAGAAGGCAAATGAGTGTTCGGGTGAGAGAGTATCATTAAGTTGTAGGGAGAATGAAAACTTGTTTTGGAAGGATGTAAATAAAGTGTGTAAGACAAGAGAACGAAGGGGAACATCGGTGAAGGGGGCTAATTGGGAGTTAATAATAAGTAGTGGTGAAGTGAGGAGATGGAGTGAGTATTTTGAAGGTTAGTTGAGTGTGTATAATGATAGAGTAGCAGGTATAGAGTGTTTTGGTCGAGGTGGTGTGCGAAGTGAGAGGGTCAGGGAGAATGTTTTGGTGAGCAGAGAAGAGGTAGTGAAAGCTTTGTAGAAGATGAAAACCGGCAAGGAGGTGGGTTTGGATGGTTCATACCATTTGCCATTTCCCACGTTAGCGAGGTAGCGTTAAGAACAGATGACTGGGCCTTTGAGGGAATATCCTCTTCTGGCCCCATTCTCTGTTCCCTCTTTTGGAAAATTAAAAAAAAAAAAACAAGAGGGGGGGGATTTCTAGCCCCCCACTCCCTTCCCTTTTAGTCGCCTTCTACGACACGCAAGGAATACGTGGGAAGTATTCTTTCTCCCCTATCCCCAGGGATGGTATTACTGTGAATTTATTAAAAAAGGTGGTGATTGTGTAGTTGACTGATTGATGAGGATATTCATTGAATTTATTGTTCATGGTAAAGTGCCTGAGGATTGGCGAAATGCATGAATAGTGCCATTGTACAAAGGCAAAGGGGATAAAGATGAGTGTTCAAATTACAGAGGTGTAAGTTTGTTGAGAATGTGTGGAAGTCGAGAACATTATCTCGGAAAGCAAAAATGGGTATGTTTGAAGGAATAGTGGTTCCAACAATGTTGTATGGTTGCGAGACGTGGGCTATGGATAGAGTTGTGCACAGGAGGGTGGATGTGCTGGAAATGAGATGTTTAAGGACAATGTGTGGTGTGAGGTGGTTTGATCGAGTAAGTAATGTAAGGGTAAGAGAGATGTGTGGAAGTAAAAAGAGCATGGTTGAGAGAGCAGAAGAGGGTGTTTTGAAATGGTTTGGGCACATGGAGAGAATGAGTGAAGAAAGATTGACCAAGAGGATATATGTGTCAGAGGTGGAGGGAACGAGGAGAAGTGGGAGACCAAATTGGAGGTGGAAAGATGGAGTGAAAAAGATTTTGAGTGATCGGGGCCTGAACATGCAGGAGGGTGAAAGGCGGGCAAGGAATAGAGTGAATTGGATCGATGTGGTATACTGGAGTTGACGTGCTGTCAGTGGATTGAATCAGGGCATGTGAAACGTCTGGGGTAAACCATGGAAAGTTGTGTGGGGCCTGGATGTGGAAAGGGAGCTGTGGTTTCGGGCATTATTGCATGACGGCTAGAGACTGAGTGTGAACGAATGGGGCCTTTGTTGTCTTTTCCTAGCACTACCTCGCACACATGAGGGTGGAGGGGGATGGTATTCCATGTGTGGCGAGGTGGCGATGGGAATGAATAAAGGCAGACAGTGTGGATTGTGTGCATGGGTATATATGTATGTGTCTGTGTGTGTATATATATGTGTACATTGAGATGTATAGGTATGTATATTTGCGTGTGTGGACGTGTATGTATATACATGTGTATGGGGGAGGGTTGGGCTATTTCTTTCGCCTGTTTCCTTGTGCTACCTCACAAACGCGGGAGACCGACAAAGCAATATAAATAAATATGAAAATAAGTTTGTTGAGATGCTCTGTGGAAGGTATTAAGAATATATGGTGTGGGAGGAAAGTTGTTAGAAGCAGTGAAAAGTTTTTATCGAGGATGTAAGGCATGTGTACGTGTAGGAAGAGAGGAAAGTGATTGGTTCTCAGTGAATGTAGGTTTGCGGCAGGGGTGTGTGATGTCTTCATGGTTGTTTAATTTGTTTATGGATGGGGTTGTTAGGGAGGTAAATGCAAGAGTTTTGGAAAGAGGGGCAAGTATGAAGTCTGTTGGGGATGAGAGAGCTTGGGAAGTGAGTCAGTTGTTGTTCGCTGATGATACAGCGCTGGTGGCTGATTCATGTGAGAAACTGCAGAAGCTGGTGACTGAGTTTGGAAAAGTGTGTGGAAGAAGAAAGTTAAGAGTAAATGTGAATAAGAGCAAGGTTATTAGGTACAGTAGGGTTGAGGGTCAAGTCAATTGGGAGGTGAGTTTGAATGGAGAAAAACTGGAGGAAGTGAAGTGTTTTAGATATCTGGGAGTGGATCTGGCAGCGGATGGAACCATGGAAGCGGAAGTGGATCATAGGGTGGGGGAGGGGGCGAAAATCCTGGGGGCCTTGAAGAATGTGTGGAAGTCGAGAACATTATCTCGGAAAGCAAAAATGGGTATGTTTGAAGGAGTAGTGGTTCCAACAATGTTGTATGGTTGCGAGGCGTGGGCTATGGATAGAGTTGTGCGCAGGAGGATGGATGTGCTGGAAATGAGATGTTTGAGGACAATGTGTGGTGTGAGGTGGTTTGATCGAGTGAGTAACGTAAGGGTAAGAGAGATGTGTGGAAATAAAAAGAGCGTGGTTGAGAGAGCAGAAGAGGGTGTTTTGAAGTGGTTTGGGCACATGGAGAGGATGAGTGAGGAAAGATTGACCAAGAGGATATATGTGTCGGAGGTGGAGGGAACAAGGAGAAGAGGGAGACCAAATTGGAGGTGGAAAGATGGAGTGAAAAAGATTTTGTGTGATCGGGGCCTGAGCATGCAGGAGGGTGAAAGGAGGGCAAGGAATAGAGTGAATTGGAGCGATGTGGTATACCGGGGTTGACGTGCTGTCAGTGGATTGAATCAAGGCATGTGAAGCGTCTGGGGTAAACCATGGAAAGCTGTGTAGGTATGTATATTTGCGTGTGTGGACGTATGTATATACATGTGTATGGGGGGGGTTGGGCCATTTCTTTCGTCTGTTTCCTTGCGCTACCTCGCAAACGCGGGAGACAGCGACAAAGTATAATAAAAAAAAAATAAAAAGTTTGTTGAGTATTAATGGGAAATTATATGGGAGGGTATTGATTGAGAGGGTTAAGGCATGTACAAAGCATCAGTTTGGGGAAGAGCAGTGTGGTTTTAGAAGTGGTAGAGGATGTGTGGATCATGTGCTTGCTTTAAAGAATGTATGTGAGAAATACTTAGAAAACAAATGGATTTTTATGTAGCATTTATGGATCTGAAGAATGCATATGATAGAGTTGATAGAGATGCTTTTTGGAAGGTATTAAGAGTATATGGTGTGGGGGGGTAAGTTGCTAAAAGCAGTGAAAAGTTTTTATCAAGGATGTAAGGCATGTGTACGAGTAGGAAGAGAGGAAAGTGATTGGTTCCCAGTGAATGTCAGTTTGCGGCAGGGGTGAGTGATGGTTGTTTAATTTGTTTATGGATAGAGTTTTGGAGAGAGGTGCAAGTCTGTAGTCTGTTGTGGATGAGTGGGCTTGGTAAATGAGTCAGTTGTTCTCTGATGATACAGCAGTGGTGGCTGATTCGTGTGAGAAACTGCAGAAGTTGGTGACTGAGTTTGGTAAAGTGTGTGAAAAAAGAAAGCTGAGTGTAAATGTGAATAAGAGCAAGGTTATTAGGTTCAGTAGGGTTGAGGGACAAGTCAATTGGGAGGTAAGTTTGAATGGAGAAAATCTGGAGGAAGTGAAGTGTTTTAGATATCTAGGAGTGGATTTAGCAGCGGATGGAACCATGGAAGCGGGAGTGAGTCACAGGTTGGGGGAGGGGGCGACGGTTCTGGGAGCGTTAAAGAATGTGTGGAAGGCAAGAACGTTATATTGGAGAGCAAAAATGAGTATGTTTGAAGGGATAGTGGTTCCAACAATGTTATATGGGTGTGAGGCATGGGGTTGTGCGGAGGAGGATGGATGTGTTGGAAATGAGATGTTTGAGGACAATATGTGTTGTGAGGTGGTTTGATTGAATAAGTAATGAAAGGGTAGGAGAGCTGTTTGGTAATGAAAAGAGTATGGTTGAGAGAGCAGAAGAGGGTGTATTGAAATGGTTTGGTCACATGGAGAGAATGAGTGAGGAGAACAAATTGGATGTGGAAGGATGGAGTGAAAAAGATTTTGAGCTCTTGGGGCCTTAACATAGAGGAAAGTTAAAGGCATGCTAGGAATAGAGTGAATTGGAATGATGTGGTATACCTGGGTCGACGTGCTGTCAGTGGATTGAACCCGTCATGTGAAGCATCTGGGGTAAACCATGGAAGGTTTTGTGGGGCCTGGATGTGGAAAGGGAGCTGTGGTTTCGGTGCATTATACATGACAGCTAGAGACTGTGAACGAATGTGGCCTTTGTTATCTTTTCCTAGTGCTCCCCTCGCGCACGCGGGGGGAGGGGGTGCTGTTTCACATATGGTGGGGTGGCGACGGGAATGGATGAAGGCAGCAAGTATGAATATGTACAAGTGTATGTATATGTATGTATAAGTTGAAATGTATAGGTATGTATATGAGCATGTTTGGGCATTTATGTATATACATGTGTATGTGGGTGGGTTGGGCCGTTCTTTCATCTGTTTCCTTGCACTTCTTCGCTGACGTGGGAGATAGTGACTACATATGATAAGTAAATAATGAATATTATATATTTATTTATTTTTATATTATACTTAATTGTTGTTTCCCACATCACCTAGGTAGCGCCAGGAAACCCATATACACATATGTGTACGTAGACGCCCATGCACGCACATATACTTACATATACTATACAAATCAACATATACACATGTACATACACATACACAGACATTTATTTATTTATTATTTATTTTGCTTTGTTGCTGTCTCGTGGGGGGGGCTGTGTGGTTTAAGGAATGGTATGGGATGTATGGATTCGGTGTTTGCTCTGAAGAATGCATGTCAGAAACTTTTAGAAATGAGAGGATTCATATTTATATTTATATTTATTATACTTTGTCACTGTCTCCCGCATTAGCGAGGTAGTGCAAGGAAACAGACGAAAGAATGGCCCAACCCACCCACATACACATTTATACATACACGTCCACACGCGCACATATACATACCTATTCATCTCAAGATATACATATATATACACACTCAGACATATACATATATACACATGTACATAATTCATACTGTCTGCCCTTATTCATTCCTGTTGCCACCTCGCCACACATGAAATGAGAGCCCCCTCCCCCTGCATGTGCGCGAGGTAGCGCTAGGAAAAGACAACAAAGGCCACATTTGTTCACACTCAGTCTCTAGCTGTCATGTATAATGCAACGAAACCACAGCTTCCTTTCCACATCCAGGCCCCACAAAACTTTCCATGGTTTACCCCAGATGCTTCACATGCCCTGGTTCAATCCATTGGCAGCACGTCGACCCCGGTATACCACATCGTTCCAATTCACTCTATTCCTTGCACGCCTTTCACCCTCCTGCATGTTCAGGCCCCGATCACTCAAAATCTTTTTCACTCCATCTTTCCACCTCCAATTTGGTCTCCCACTTCTCCTCGTTCCTTCCACCTCTGACACATATATCCTCTTTGTCAATCTTTCCTCACTCATTCTCTCCAAGTGACCAAACCATTTCAAAACACCCTCTTCTGCACTCTCAACCACACTCTTTTTATTACCACATATCTCTCTTACCCTTTCATTACTTACTTGATCAAACCACCTCACACGACATATTGTCCTCAAACATCTCATTTCCAGCACATCCACCCTCCTCCGTGCAACTCTATCTATAGCCCACACCTTGCAACCATATAACATTGTTGGAACCACTAGTCCTTCAAACTTACCAATTTTTGCTTTCCAAGATAACGTTCTCGACTTCCACACATTTTTCAACGCTCCCAGAACTTTCGCCCCCTCCCCGACCCAATGATTCCCTTCCACTTCCATGGTTCCATCCGCTGCTAAATCCACTCCCAGATATCTAAAACACTTCACTTCCTCCAGTTTTTCTCCATTCAAACTTACCTCCCAGTTGACTTGTCCCTCAACCCTACTGTACCTAATAACCTTGCTCTTATTCACATTTACTTTCAGCTTTCTTTTTTCACACACTTTACCAAACTCAGTCACCAGCTTCTGCAGTTTCTCACATGAATCAGCCACCAGTGCTGTATCATCAGCAAAAAACAACTGACTCACTCCCCAAGCTCTCTTATCCACAATAGACTGGATACTTGCCCCTCTTTCCAAAACTCTTGCATTTACCTCCCTAACAACCCCATCCATAAACAAATTAAACAACCATGGAGACATTACGCACCCCTGCCGCAAACCAACATTCACTGAGAACCAATCACTTTCCTCTCTTCCTACACGTATACATGCCTCACATCCTCGATAAAAACTTTTCACTGCTTCTAACAACTTGCCTCCTACATCATATATTCTTAATACCTGCTACAGAACATCTCTATCAACTCTATCATATGCCTTCTCCAGATCCATAAATGCTACATACAAATCCATTTGCTTTTCTAAGTATTTCTCACATACATTCTTCAAAGCAAACACCTGATCCACACATCCTCTACCACGTCTGAAACCACACTGCTCTTCCCCACTCTGATGCTCTGTACATGCCTTCACCCTCTCAATCAATACCCTCCCATATACTTTACCAGGAATACTCAACAGACTTATACCTCTGTAATTTGAGCGTTCACTTTTATCCCCTTTGCCTTTGTACAATGGCACTAAGCATGCATTCCGCCAGTCCGCAGGCACCTCACCATGAGTCATACATACACTGAATAATCTTACCAACCAGTCAACAATACAGTCACCCCCTTTTTTAATAAATTCCACTGCAGTACCATCCAAACCCGCTGCCTTGCTGGCTTTCGTCTTCGACAAAGCTTTTACTACCTCTTCTCTCTTTACCAAATCATTTTCCCTGACCCTCTCACTTTGCACACCAACTCGACCAAAGCACCCTATATCTGCCACTCTATCATCAAACACATTCAACAAACCTTCAAAATACTCACTCCATCACCTTCTCACATCACCACTACTTGTTATCACTTCCCCATTAGCCCCCTTCACTGATGTTCCTGTTTGTTCCCTTGTCTCACGCACTTTATTTACCTCCTTCCAAAACATCTTTTTATTCTCCCTAAAATTCAGTGATACTCTCTCACCCCAACTCTCATTTGCCCTCTTTTTCACCTCTTGCACCTTTCTCTTGGTCTCCTGCTGCTTTCTTTTATACATCTCCCACTCATTTGCATTATTTCCCTGCAAATATCATCTAAATGCCTCTCTCTTCTCTTTCACTAATTATCCTACTTCTTCATCCCACCCCTCACCACCCTTTCTAATCTGCCCACCTCCCATGCTTCTCATGCCACAAGTATCTTTTGCGCAAGCCATCACTGCTTCCCTAAAAACATCCCATTCTTCCCTCACTCCCCTTACGGCCTTTGTTCTCACCTTTTTCCATTCTGTACCCAGTCTCTCCTGGTACTTTCTCACACAAGTCTCCTTCCTAAGCTCACTTACTCTCACCACTCTCTTCGTCCCAGCATTTTCCCTTTTTCTCTGAAAACCTCTACAAATCTTCACCTTAGCCTCCACAAGATAATGATCAGACATCCCTCCAGTTGCACCTCTTCAGCACACAAACATCCAAAAGTCTCTCTTTTGCTCGCCTATCAATTAACACGTAATCCAATAACGCTCTCTGGCCATCTCTCCTACTTACATACGTATACTTATGTATATCTCTCTTTTTAAACCAGGTATTCCCAATCACCAGTCCTTTTTCAGCACATAATTCTACAAGTCTTCACCATTTCCATTTACATCACTGAACACCCCATGTATATCAGTTATTCCCTCAACGGCTACATTATGGCATTTATGGATCAAGAAAAATCAGTTTGATAAAGTTGACAGAAATGCTTTGTGGAAAGTGTTGAAGGAGAGTTAACAGGAGTGAGGAGTTCTTATGAAGAGAATAAGGCGGATGTTCAACTAGGGAGAGAAGAGTGTAAATACTTCCAGGTGAGGGAAGGTCTTTGGCAGGGGAGTATGGTGTTACCATGGCGGTTTGATTTGTCTATGGGTGGGGTGGTGAGGGAGGTAAATACATGGGTCATGGAGATAAGGGCAGTTTTGTAGTCAGTAGGGTGTAAGGGGATCTGGGAAGTGATTCAGTTTAGTATGCTGATACTGTGGTACGGATGGCAGATTTGAGTGAGAAATTGTATAAGTTGATGCTTGAATTTAGGGGACTGTTTAAAAATAGAAAGTTGAGAGTAAATGTGAATAAAAGTAAGGTTAGATTCAACTGTGCTGAGACAGGTCAGTTGGGGTGTGAGTTTGAATGGAGTGGTCATGTCAGTGAGTGGAACCATGGAAGCTGAGTCATAGGGTGGGTGAGTGGGCAAAGTTTCTGGGAGCATTGAGAAATGTGTGCAAAGAGAGGTCAGTATCTGGAAGGGCACAACTAGGCATGTTTTATGTATGTGAGGCATGGGCTTTTTATGAGAATGTATGGATGAGGGTGAATGTTTTGGAAATGAAATACTTGTGAACAGTATGTGGTGTTAGTAGGGTTGGTTAAGTAATAATGGGTTGAAAGAGATTTGTCATAGTAAGAAGAATATGGCTGAGAGAGCTGAAGATGATGTGCTGAAATGGTTTGGACAAATGGAGAGAATGAGTGAGTAGAGGTTGATAAAGAGGATATACAACATTGTCAGAGGTGGAAGGGTCAAGGAGAAAGTGGTGGCCAAACTGGAGATTGAAGGATGGAGTGAAAAAGATTTTAAGTTCCTTGGGCCTGAGAATGCAGGAAAAGTGATATGTTTCAAAATAAAGTGATTGGAGTGATGTGGTTTACAGTGGGTGATGTTCACTCAGTGGACTGAGTCAGGGCATATGAATGAAGTAGCGAGAGGAAACCTTGGAAAGGTCTTTGGGGCTGTTTGTGGATAGAGGGCTGTGATTTCAGTGCATTACACATGAGAGACAGAGAATGGATGTGAGAGAACCATGACTTTTCCTTCATCTGTTCTTAGTGCTGCCTCGTTAATGAGGGAAACTGTGAACAAATCAGAAAGAAAAAAGGTAATGATAATAATGATGATAACTCTTTTTGGTTTCTTCCTACATGATCTTCCACAACCTCCAGGAAACCACATGGAGTTCCTTTCATAATTACTTGATCTTACAATCACATTGCACTCTGACATCATAATAGCAATATGAAACATGTAGCAGTACATTACACAATTAGAACAATGGCTTAGTTAGTGCAGAATGCTTGCATCTCACCATAAGTCATCAATACCCATGTGATTACTCAGCCTTCACCTTTCAGTCTCTGTGTATGGACAATCACTCCCATTGACCAAATAACCAGCTATCCTAGGCATCACATTTGATACTCACAACATTCATTCCTCACAGCAAAAAATCACAAGCAATACATAATTAAATGCTCTCATTATCCCTAAAACAGTACAGACAATTAATCTTTTCTCAAGAGTTTTTTTGCCTATGATGTTTTTGATGGATGTTGACACTTTTAACTCTTAAATTGCAGAGATGGGCCGGAAGTTTCATCGTGGTTCCCTATGTAAATGATATCCCAGACGTAGATAAGGAAGTAATAGAGTTTAGTCAGATGTTTGCAGATTACACTAAAGTAAGTAAAGCAATAGAATGTGGAAGATCAGGAGAAACTTCAAAGATATCTGGATGATATTTAAAGATTGGTGAATGAGACCTTCATGGAATTTAATGAGAGACATTTAAACGTATTAGTCATGGAACAGCAAATGATTTTGCTTTTTTCTGCATAGAGAGGCCCTACCAGAAAAGTGAAGCAAAATTCACAGGTTTGGAATGATTACTTGTGAAAAACTTGAATTGATAGAGCATTTTGAAAAGATGGTGCTTTTAAGCTAACTGAAAGAAGAAAATACTGGAGCAAACATAGTCTAGAAACTAGATGGACAAACAATGAAATCTGTAGAGATGACACACAAAAACAAAATTATGAATGGCCAAAATATGATTATAATAGAAATTACATACCCCATTAAAAAGACAAATGGTATGATGATGTGAATCAGTATTAACAAGAACACAAAACACATGTGACAAATCAAAACAGGAGAAAAAGATAGAATGAGAACTTTAACATTTACTATCTTGATTATGATTACCACTGAAACCCACCTGACTTGGAAATCTTTTCCATTAGAGAACCATGTAAGAAAACTTTTAGTAGAAATGGCAATGCAGTGATGGTAAAACAACATACCATGATTGAGATAAAAACTCCTCTTTTAGAAATGAAAATGAAGTAACTACATATGAGAAACTAAGCATTAAAACATGTGCAGAGACTCTAAATTGAAGCTTAGGACATACACTTTTTAGTGTGTTGTACTGAACATTTCAAAACTTATTCATGTTACCAGAGGGAGTAGTAGTAGGAGAAACATACTTCTGACTTCTTTGTTATATGAATATCCTTGAAATTGCAAGGTCAGATATATTGTCAAAACAACTTGAAAAACAGATTCACAGGGCTGTAAAGAAACTGTCTGGATTTAGGGGTTAAAGAGGAGAGAAAATTAAAGGCATCAATTGGTGTGGGCTACTGTTTAGTAAGATCACACTAACTGATATGGACAGCAATTTGGGGGTTTTGCACATGATGAGAATTTGATAATTTTAGTCTTGCTTACATATGCATATCTTTGAAATTTGATTTTGACAGGTTGGTTCACACCTAACACTGGGTGGATCTCATCGACGGTGGTCCAGCAGACGACGTCAGTTACCACCCCACCTGACACCACCTCCTCCAATGTCTGGCCATCACACGTATGGGGGACCTCCACCACGCTCTCCGCATACTCCACCTTTACGACCACACTCCACTACTGCCACCACCACCCGCCATCATGCCACCACAACTCCACCATTATTCCTCTGACACCAGCATTTCCACTCCTTACATTACCGCAGTCACAGCCACCGTCACTACCATCAGGGGCGTCACTCACCACCCACCAGGCCACGCACGCCCATGTTTTGAATGCCGCTAAACATTTTGCTGCTTTTTGTATTAAATAAGCATTATTACAACATGTTGCAAATGACAAGATCATAACAGCTAGTTGTCAAACTTTTTATTCTCAAATCTAAAGCAGTTGAATGCTTTCAAAATTGATGCCATTTAATCAAATTCATTTTAAACCTATTTTTCAGGTTTAAAACTGTCTATCACTGCCTACTTGTTTCAGGTGTATATGATCATGTTTAGATGATGAATTGGCATTTTTGGTGTGACATGATGGGCACCCTGTTTAATGAATGACTGTAAAAGTAAGAAGTGGAAATCTATCAATCATTCACAGCATTTTGTCAGTCTTTAAAGACATTATCATCCATTTTCCTGTATGTAGAATATATGAATTTAAAGTTTATATTTTGGTTAGCTAATAGGCTTTTGTAGCTAACCTTTATAGGGGAAAAAGAACATTTCATCAAGTCAAAGTCAACCAGTTCTTGGTCTTTACAGAAATGTTTTCAAAAACTTTTTCATGGATACATCAGCTTCATTAGGCACTACACAGTTGATATTTTCAAGACTGTGATACGATCATTTCATATAGTCAGTACATCTCAAATAATGCTCTTACTACTAAGTGTAAACAGTTGTTCAAGCAAGACTAAAACTTGTGCCTGTTGGTTAATTGGTTCAGTTTTAGCTATGCAGTACTGTTTATTATTCACCTCAAACAGCAGAAGGTGATCTCTAACTGATGACGCTCCTGTTAAGAGTGCAAATGAATGCAAGAGCAAGACTAGAACTTGTGCCTATTGGTTGATTAATTCAGTTGTTAGTAGAACAGTATATTGCTTTGGGTATCCCTTTGTTTGATGCAGCCTTCACATTAGAGAGAGATTGTTATCTGAATTCAAACTATCCACATTGTTATCTGAATTTGAACTATCCACACATTTTAATTGATGCCAACAGGCTTAGCTAAGATTATTGCTTGAAAACAATAATCCAGTAAGAAATAGGTAGCTCTAAGAAAAATGGGGTTCTTTCTTTTAATTCTGTTTAAATTGAGGTTTGAGGCATGTGCATCTCTTTCACATGCTCTATTTGTTAGAGTTGTATGCAGATCTAACTGGTTTCACTGATTCATTGTTAAGTTGGAGTCCTGATTTCCTGATTGTAAATATCTTGATGAAAGTAATAGTTAAACTATCAGCCCTTGAATTTATGTTTACTTAACAAGTTTCTTCCTCTTTATTGCAACTAGATCACATGAGACTAACATTCCCTATTTTTCTCCAGAGATTCCAAACCTCTCAGAATCTTCATTGGTTTTGTGAAATAGTAGAAAACTCTAATGAAAACCTTGGCTTTGCTTTTGTTGGCACAAGAATTAGATGTGTATGCAATTAAGATGAAATTCAGTTTCCCAGAAGAAGTACATGTGATGAATCTCTTGATTTTTCAATGTTAGTTACTGAGAGCATCAGTAGCTAATTAATCATGTATATCCATGACTAGCCAAAGCCTTAGTCTGTGGTAGTATTTGTATTATATATATATATATATATATATATATATATATATATATATATATATATATATATATATATATATATATATACACACACACACACACACACACACACACACACACACACACGTTCCTCGACTTACGATGGGGTTACAATCCGATAAACCCATGGTAAGTTGAATATCATAATTCAAAAATGCATTTTATATGTACATTTGATAACGTACATCAAACTTACTGAACATCATAGGTTAGTTTAGCCTGCCTTGAACATTCTCAGAACACTTACATTATCCTACAGGTGGACAAAATCTTCTAACACAAAGCCTATTTTATAATAAGGTGTTGAATATTGCACCATTATAAGGTTGAAAAATCGTAAGTTGAAACATTTTAAGTCAAGAAGCATCTGCATATGTCAGAGGCAGGATGAAATTCAGTTTGATTTCTACCAAAGGCTGTTGTTTAGCTGGTCCTGTGATGTCCAATGTCTTTTAGATATTTTGATGTGAGGTAAGGAACTGTTGGCATTTCTCCCTCACTTGTAATATTGAAGGATCAAACTATTTATTTCATAATATTTGTGCATAGTGTAATGATAGGGCTTTTTACATATCATAATAGTATTTTCTTTCCCTTTTGTTTTGTATATTTTGTGTAATGCATTAGCAGTTTAGACCCATTTGTCTGCTAATCCCAAAGTCTGTGATACTTTCAAGATAGTACATGAGAATATTAATGACAGTCTTGGAAAATTATTATTTACTGTTATTTTCACTTATTACACTTAGAAAGCAAGACTCTAGGACTAACCAAAGCTCTTCATTTCTTGTAAAATATACTGAACTAAGCTGTAAGTGGTAGTAGACTGAGAGTGCCAAAAATATTCCTGTTGACACATTGTGATCCATTTCAAGTGTGTACAGGTTATACATGATGTTTTATTCATAATTTAAAGAATGTAGTTTGTATTTTACCATTTTTGAGAGACCAAGTATATATGCTCATTTAGGAGCAATATTGTACACTCCTGTGAGTTCAGGCTGTCTTACTCATGTTTCACCTTTCATAGGAGCTTTGGTTAAATACCTGATGTAGATGCTGAGGGCAGTGAATGCCAATGCTGACCAATGTACTTCTAAGCAGAGAATTTGAGATTCAGCAGCAGAGATTTTAATTATGTGTAGTTTTCAACATTCTTCTTGAAATACTTGATGAAAAGTTCTTGTTATTGCAGAGGAAGAAGGGCATCTTGACTGCCCACAAAATCTTTAGCATTGCATCATGATATTAGCAAATGTTAAGTGCATTAGCTGAGACCGTTACCAAAGA
The DNA here is from genome assembly GCF_036320965.1 of Panulirus ornatus. Lineage (NCBI taxonomy): Eukaryota > Metazoa > Arthropoda > Malacostraca > Decapoda > Palinuridae > Panulirus > Panulirus ornatus. The sequence goes on along the minus strand of NC_092230.1, from coordinate 13,922,579 downwards.
AGTAAATACCCTAATGTTTTTTCACTATTCATTGTGTGTAATAATCATTATTTACCTATTTTCTGATGTGCAGATATTTAGAAGTTACATTAAAAAAAGGGTTTTGTGTGTTTTACCTATATTTGATTTTCATACATATGAGTAAGCCAGTGACAAACATGTCTTAATCTAGATTATTTTTTCCCATTAGGATAAGTAGCTACATTTTCATGATGTCTTAGATGGCTAGTGTCTTTTTTATCAACAATGTTAGGTGATGTGGTTTACAACTATAAGGAGCACAAGCAGACTAGGGGCAGGACTCAAAAGCTATAGCACTGTCCTGCAGTCATCAGCTTAATGTTTTATTTTATCTTATCAGAATTTGCGTGGAAAAAATACCCAAATTTGCATTCAGAGACATTTTATTTAAAAGAAATTTAGGGGATTTTTATAACAATGTAAGTCTCAGATAAGTACATTATTTATTTCAAGGTTCCCATTGAAACATTAGTGGTCTGTATTTTCTATTTTTTATTTCATTTTTTTCTGACTATAGTTTTTCAACCACCAATGAGGTGTTCATGAACTGTGGGATGAACCATGTGATTTGCCTGATCATTTAAGAGACTATATAATGCAGCTAAAATATCAAGTGAGAGTTGTTAACACATTGTGCCCTCTGCAAGCAAATTTTCTCTTTTATCAGCTCCAAAAACTCCTGCCCCAGTGGGAGGTTAAGAGTACAACAAATTATATTCGTACTCCCAGCCCCTTATATGGGCGTTCAAGTGCCTACAGTGCGGACCAAACGCAACACTGGCGGCAGGTGAGGTTGTCAGCCAAGGTCGCGTCCTGTTGAAATTAGTAGTCTGTGGGGAAAACCTTGGGCAGTGTATCCTTGTCATTTAGAGTGTTTTGAGTGAGAGAGAAGTTTTGTGCTGGATGTGGAGTGGCATTAGAAAAAGTATATATACATAGATACTTAACTCATCGTAGTTGAATGATTAACCCAATAAGCAGTGTAGACATACAAGCATCTGGAGTTATGGATCATCTGTGTGGTTTTGACGTATATTAACGTCCTTGAATTGACAAAAATAATGTAGTTGTTTCAATCAACTCATTCCAGATAGTCCACTTGTGCATCAGGGAACTCACTGCTGAAAGGGTTAATGTGGTCCAGAGTCCTCTTGGAGAGGGAAGTACCTTTTTTTTTATACAAATATTCAGAAGTGGTTTAGATCATGTCAGACTTTTTGTCTACAAATTTGTATTTCATTCTTGGATGTACATTTTATGATGAAATACAAAACAACTGCATTTTTTAATTAATTTCTGTATTGGTTTGAAAGTTTTCTGGTTTTAGGATGTACTGTATTGTATTCATACAGAACTGAGCTGATAAACATATTACACCTGGGATTTTTTCCAGTCTTGAAATATGACAGCAGAGTTATGAAAAGGGATTTAATTGTATACTGCTCTAGTCATTCATTCCAACCTTTCATAGAGTTTATAGACTGATTATGACAAAATGCAAGGAAATGCAAAAAATATAGGTGAAGGTAGTTTGGGGAAAATAGATGATTGCTGTTTTGAAAGTTCAAGATTCTCGTAGGAGTCTTTAAGACATATTCTGTGTACAGTAACGTCATGCAATAACACATTGGATTTTATAAAATTGGATTTTGAGGGTGCTGTAATCATTGCAGAATATATTGTATACAATCTTATGACTATAATACAAAGGATCATGTTGTGATTGATATCAAGAGTTTTGTAATACATTTTATGACTTATTCAGCTACTTATAAATATGTTTAATTATTAAAGAGTATCATTATGTAAAGTACATTTAAGATTCATAAGGGGAGATACTGTTTTGCAGAATGTGTGTAAAAATGGAATTAAGTTTGAGGTGTGATTGTGTGAGGATGGTCTGAATAATGTTACCTGTAATACAACAGTGACACTGAGTTGAGTATTGACCTCTGCGTATGGGAATAAAGCTAATATTCAAAATAGGGCTAAGTGATTTTCCAGCTAATGGCTATTGTTTGGATTAGTGTATATCTTGTAGCAGTCTTATATTCCCTCACTTTCATTACCAGTACCATCAAAATGTTTGCTATGCATTATTGTCAGAAAGAACTCAGGTTTAAGGCCTCTTCTTGGAAGACATACCGTAGGTGATTGACTTACTAGTGTCACTCTGTCAAAATTTTCCCCAAATCAAATCAGTTGCATTCATGTGTTTATGTACAATATGCAGATATATTTTTTTGCATCAAAATACATATATATATATATATATATATATATATATATATTTCTTTCTTTCATGCTATTTGCCATTTCCCGCATTAGCGAGGTAGCGTTAAGAACAGAGGACTGGGCCTTTGAGGGAAAATCCTCACCTGGCCCCCTTCTCTGTTTCTTCTTTTGGAAAATTAAAAAAAAAATGAGAGGGGAGGGTTTTCAGCCCCCCCGCTCCCTTCCCTTTTAGTCACCTTCTACGACACGCAGGGAATACGTGGGAAGTATTCTTTCTCCCCATATATATATATGTATATATATATATATATATATATATTTTGAACATGTGCATTAACCAAATTTTTGCACAAGAACATAAAATCATTATGGTCCATGTTCTTGATATCGGCACACCTAATAACATCGTAATTTTGAAATGTGAGTTTGTGTCACAGTTGCATCATACCATACCTATTGATATCAAGTTTCCTAATTTCTCAATCATTTTAGGTTGATGCAGCTAAAAGTTTGTCTTATGCTTTTGTTGCCATTCTTTTTCACACCTTGGAGCATTGAACTTGCTAGAAACATTTGCTGAAGAATTTTCATGTTGGTCTCGATGTGAAACTGGTGAGCCAACTGCCACCAGCTTGCACAAAAGTAAGTACATGTTGATTTTTTAACAAGTACTCATTTAAGAAGCCGAGTTCATTATAGATATGGTGAAAAGGAAAATTAAATCATAAGGTTGATGATGATAATCTGTTGAGGATGCTGTGAGGCCTATGATTGTTTGTTAACCACCAAGTGGTCTGCTTTGTGAAAATGGACAGAAAAAAGAAATTTGATAGGTAAAATTTCTCCCTCACTTGTGCTTCCATGGTTGACTAAGGGCAGAGGATCTGGATACTGTAATTAGTACTACATTTGATGTTCATCATTTTCAGCTCACATGAATAGGAGCTAAATCTGGAAAAAGAAATAGTTACAGCAGTTTTATCATTCTTTATATCTTTTGTAGATATTTGATATGTATGAATGCATTGACTTGAGTTTTATCATATGATAGTTATGTTTTTTTTTTTTTTTTTTTGTCGCTGTCTCCTGCGTTTGCGAGGTAGCGCAAGGAAACAGAAGAAAGAAATGGCCCAACCCACCCCCATACACATGTATATACATACGTCCACACACGCAAATATACATACCTACACAGCTTTCCATGGTTTACCCCAGACGCTTCACATGCCCTGATTCAATCCACTGACAGCACGTCAACCCCGGTATACCACATCGCTCCAATTCACTCTATTCCTTGCCCTCCTTTCACCCTCCTGCATGTTCAGGCCCCGATCACACAAAATCTTTTTCACTCCATCTTTCCACCTCCAATTTGGTCTCCCTCTTCTCCTCGTTCCCTCCACCTCCGACACATATATCCTCTTGGTCAATCTTTCCTCACTCATTCTCTCCATGTGCCCAAACCATTTCAAAACACCCTCTTCTGCTCTCTCAACCACGCTCTTTTTATTTCCACACATCTCTCTTACCCTTACGTTACTTACTCGATCAAACCACCTCACACCACACATTGTCCTCAAACATCTCATTTCCAGCACATCCATCCTCCTGCGCACCACTCTATCCATAGCCCACGCCTCGCAACCATACAACATTGTTGGAACCACTATTCCTTCAAACATACCCATTTTTGCTTTCCGAGATAATATTCTCGACTTCCACACATTCTTCAAGGCTTGATGAGTGATTATGAAACTCAAGTAATTTATTAGAGATGACAAAAAAAATCCATTTTCATCTGAATGTTGAGAAGGCATTGTTGGATTACCTTCTAATTGACAGGCATGCAGAGGAGTAATTGTTGAATGTGTATTGGTCCCCAAGGCTTGAACAGAAGGCATGTGGTTGGCTGCTGCATCCAACAGTTTCTGTGTGGAAAATCAATTATTATGATACCTATTTCCAAGAATTTATATGTTTCAGAGGTGGAGGGAACAAGGAGAAGCATGAGACCAAATTGGAGGTGAAAGGATGGAGTGAAAAAGATTTTGAGTGATTGGGGCATGAACTTACAGGAGGGTGAGAGTTGTGCAAGGAATAGAGTGAATTGGAATGATGTGGTATACTGGGGTCAATGTGCTGTCGGTAGACTGAACCATGGCATGTTAAACATCTGGGGTAAACCACGGAAAGGTCTGTGGGGCCTGGATGTGGATAGGGAGCTGTGGTTTCAGTGCATTACACATAACAGTAGAGACTGATTGTGAATGAATGTGGCCTTTTTTGTCTGTTTTCCTGGCTCTACGTTGCTGAAGCAGGGGGTAGCATTGCTGTTTCGTATAGGGCAGGGTAGTACCAGGAATGGATGAAGGCAGGCAAGTATGATTATGTACATGTGTATATGTCTTTGTATGTGTATGTATATGTATGTATATGTTATGTGTATATTAATATGTATATGTACATGTATTGGCATTTACATATATATTTCTTGCTTTAGCGAGGTATCATCAAGAACAGAGAATGGAGCCTTTGAGGGAAAATCCTCAGTTAGCCTCCTTCTCTGTTCCTTCTTTTGGAGAAGTATAAGCTGGAGGATTTCCATTACCCTGCTTCCACCCCTTTTAGTGGGTCCTGGTTGTGGATATTGAGCTGTGGTTTTGGTGAATTAACACATGACAGTTAGAGAATGAGTTGAGCGGATGTCGCCTTTTTCCTTTTTTCATGTTTCCTGGACAGCTAAAGAAGGAGTTGAGTAGATGTCGCCTTTTTTCATGTTTCTTGGTGCTACCTCACTAACATGGGGGTTGTTGGTGCTGTTTCCTGTGAGATGAAATGGCGCTAGGAATGGATTAAGGTGAGCAGGTATGAATCTGTGTGTGTATATTTGTATGTGTATATGTATATGTTATGTTTATGTATATTTATTTATTCATTTTACTCTGTCGCTGTCTCCCGCATTAGCGAGGTAGCACAAGGAAACAGACGAAAGAATGGCCCAACCCACCCACATACACATGTATATACATGTACATACTGGTTGGTAAGGTTATTTAATGTATGTATGACTCATGGTGAGGTGCCTGAGGATTATCGGAATGCTTGCATAGTGCCATTGTACAAAGGCAAAGGGGATAAAAGTGAATGTTCAAATTACAGAGGTATAAGTTTTGTTGAGTATTCCTGGGAAATTATATGGGAGGGTATTGATTGAGGCATGTACAGAGCATCAGATTGAGGAAGAGCAGTGTGGTTTCAGAAGTGGTAGAGGATGTGTGGATCAGGTGCTTGCTTTGAAGAACGTATGTGAGAAATACTTAGAAATGCAAATGGATTTGTATGTAGCATTTATGGATCTGTAGAAGTCATATGATAGAGATGCTCTGTGGAAGGTATTAAGAATATATGGTGTGGGAGGCAAGTTGTTAGAGGCAGTGAAAAGTTTTTATCGAGGATGTAAGGCATGTGTATGTGTAGGAAGAGAGGAAGGTGATTGGTTCTCAATGAATGTTGGTTTGTGGCAGGGGTGCGTGATGTCTCCATGGTTGTTTAATTTGTTTAGGGAGGTGAATGCAAAAGTTTTGGAAAGAGGGGCAAGTATGCAGTCTGTTGTGGATGAGAGAGCTTGAGAAGTGAGTCAGTTGTTGTTCGATTATGATACAGCACTGGTGGCTGATTCTTGTGAGAAACCGCAGAAGCTGGTGACTGAGTTTGATAAAGTGAGTGAAAGAAGAAAGCTGAGACTAAATGTGAATAAGAGCAAGGTTATTAGGTACAGGAGGGTTGAGGGACAAGTTTGGGAGGTAAGTTTGAATGGAGAAAAACTGGTGGAAGTGAAGTGTTTTAGATATCTGGGAGTGGATCTGGCAGCAGATGGAACCATGGAAGCGGAAGTGAATCATAGGGTGGGGGAGGGAGTGAAAGCTCTGGGAGTGTTGAAAAATGTATGGAAGTTGAGAACATTATCTTGGAAAGCAAAAATGGGTATGTTTGAAGGAATAGTGGTTCCAGCAATGTTATATGGTTACGAGGCTTGGGCTATAGAGAGTTGTGCGGAGGGGGTTGGATGTGTTGGAAATGAGATGTTTGAGGACAATATGTGGTGTGAGATGGTTTGGTCGAGTAAGTAATGTAAGGGTAAGAGAGATGTGTGGTAATGAAAAGAGTGTGGTTGAGAGAGCAGAAGAGGGTGTTTTGAAATGGTTTGGTCTTATGGAGAGAATGAGTGAGGAAAGATTGACAAAGAGGATATATGTGTCAGAGGTGGAGGGAATGAGGAGAAGTGGGAGACTAAATTGGAGGTGGATAGATGGAGTAAAAAAGATTTTGAGTGATTGGGGCCTGAACATGCAGGAGGGTGAAAGGCGTGCAAGGAATATAGTGAATTGAAATGATATGGTATACCGGGGTCAGCGTGCTATCAATGGATTGAACCAGGGCATGTGAGGCGTCTGTGGTAAACCATGGAAAGTTTTGTGGGGCCTGGATGTGGAAAGGGAGCTGTGGTTTCGGTGCCTTATACATGACAGCTAGAGACTGAGTGTGAACGGATGTGGCCTTTGTTGTCTTTTCATAGCGCTACCTTGCGCACATGTGGGGGGAGGGGGTTGTCATTTCATGTGTGGCGGGGTGGCAGCGGGAATGAATAAGGGCAGACAGTATGAATTATGTACATGAGTATATATATGTATTTGTCTATCGACCATCCTCGATGGGGAGGATGAACACCAAGGTTAGGTTGTAAGCAGACTGCCACGCTCAAGATTTCGAACTCGTGTGGGTCCGACACAGGACTGGCCCCTCGCTGGCTCAGCAGCCAGTGATGCTAACTGCTGGACCACGGAGTCCTGTGTGTGACCTAAGGAGCACTACCGGTGGTTGTCGACACCACAGGCAGCAGCATGTGTGCGTGTGGCATAATATCCGTATGGTCAGCCCTAACTGTAGATGAGGCCCCCGGGCCTTTACCTAAGCACTCATTGCCGTACTTCACTCCGTCTCACCTGTGTGCCACACACACACACACACACACACACACACACACACACACACACACACACACACACACACACGCTCATCGTTGCCGTGTGGTGCCATCTTCAGTATCATTCATGACACATGGGTCTAGGGAGGTGTGGGAGGAAGCATGCCTAGAGGTGAAAGGTGGCATGGACAAGGTAGGAGAGCTGGAATTTACCTTCGAGGGCGACACCGTCCTGATGCATGTGATGGTCTTCGCTACCCGAGGCTTCACTGGCACGCCGACCGAGACCGAAGGTTCATCTTTTTCTTGATCTATGCTTCATCATATATATATATATATATATATATATATATATATATATATATATATATATATATATATATATATTTTTTTTTATACTTTGTCGCTGTCTCCCGCGTTTGCAAGGTAGCGCAAGGAAACAGACGAAAGAAATGGCCCAACCCCCCCCATACACATGTATATACATACGTCCACACACTCAAATATACATACCTACACAGCTTTCCATGGTTTACCCCAGACGCTTCACATGCCTTGATTCAATCCACTGACAGCACGTCAACCCCGGTATACCACATCGCTCCAATTCACTCTATTCCTTGCCCTCCTTTCACCCTCCTGCATGTTCAGGCCCCGATCATACAAAATCTTTTTCACTCCATCTTTCCACCTCCAATTTGGTCTCCCTCTTCTCCTTGCTCCCTCCACCTCCGACACATATATCCTCTTGGTCAATCTTTCCTCACTCATCCTCTCCATGTGCCCAAACCACTTCAAAACACCCTCCTCTGCTCTCTCAACCACGCTATTTTTATTTCCACACATCTCTCTTACCCTTACGTTACTCACTCGATCAAACCACCTCACACCACACATTGTCCTCAAACATCTCATTTCCAGCACATTCATCCTCCTGCGCACAACTCTATCCATAGCCCACGCCTCGCAACCATACAACATTGTTGGAACCACTATTCCTTCAAACATACCCATTTTTGCTTTCCGAGATAATGTTCTCGACTTCCACACATTCTTCAAGGCCCCCAGAATTTTCGCCCCCTCCCCCACCCTATGATCCACTTCCGCTTCCATGGTTCCATCCGCTGCCAGATCCACTCCCAGATATCTAAAACACTTCACTTCCTCCAGTTTTTCTCCATTCAAACTCACCTCCCAATTGACTTGACCCTCAACCCTACTGTACCTAATAACCTTGCTCTTATTCACATTTACTCTTAACTTTCTTCTTCCACACACTTTACCAAACTCAGTCACCAGCTTCTGCAGTTTCTCACATGAATCAGCCACCAGCGCTGTATCATCAGCGAACAACAACTGACTCACTTCCCAAGCTCTCTCATCCCCAACAGACTTCATACTTGCCCCTCTTTCCAAAACTCTTACATTTACCTCCCTAACAACCCCATCCATAAACAAATTAAACAACCATGGAGACATCACACACCCCTGCCGCAAACCTACATTCACTGAGAACCAATCACTTTCTTCCTACACGTACACATGCCTTACATCCTCGATAAAAACTTTTCACTGCTTCTAACAACTTTCCTCCCACACCATATATTCTTAATACCTTCCACAGAGCATCTCTATCAACTCTATCATATGCCTTCTCCAGATCCATAAATGCTACATACAAATCCATTTGCTTTTCTAAGTATTTCTCACATACATTCTTCAAAGCAAACACCTGATCCACACATCCTCTACCACTTCTGAAACCACACTGCTCTTCCCCAATCTGATGCTCTGTACATGCCTTCACCCTCTCAATCAATACCCTCCCATATAATTTACCAGGAATACTCAACAAACTTATACCTCTGTAATTTGAGCACTCACTCTTATCCCCTTTGCCTTTGTACAATGGCACTATGCACGCATTCCGCCAATCCTCAGGCACCTCACCATGAGTCATACATACATTAAATAACCTTACCAACCAGTCAACAATACAGTCACCCCCTTTTTTAATAAATTCCACTGCAATACCATCCAAACAATACCATTCAAACTATTCGCCATTTCCCGCATTAGCGAGGTAGCGTTAAGAACAGAGGACTGGGCCTTTGAGGGAATATCCTCACCTGGCCCGTTCTCTGTTCCTTCTTTTGGGAAAAAAACAAAAAACGAGAGGGGAAGATTTCCAGCCCCCCGCTCCCTCCCCTTTTAGTCACCTTCTACGACACGCAGGGAATACGTGGGAAGTATTCTTTCTCCCCTATATCCAGGGATGCTATATATTATTTATTTATTTTATATTCATCTATTATGCTTTGTCGCTGCCTCCCGCGCCAGCGATTCAGCGCAAGGAAACCGCCGAAAGAATGGCCCATCCCGCCCACACACACATGCATACACATACACGTCCACACACGCAAATATACACACCTATACATCTCAATGTACACATATATATATATATATATACACACACAGACACATAGACATAAACACATGGACACATCTCACACCCTCTGCCCCCACCCCTTCCCATCGCCACCCCGCCACACATGGAACAACAACCCCCTCCCCCCCAATGTGTGCGAGGCAGCGCTAGGAAAAGACACCAAAGGCCCCACTCGCCCACACTCAGTCTCCAGCTGCCATGCAACAATGCACCGAAACCACAGCTCCCCCTCCACATCCAGGCCCCACAGAACCCTCCATAGTCCACCCCAGACGCCTCACACGCCCCGGCTCAACCCATCGACAGCACGTCGACCCCGGCACACCACATCGCTCCAACTCACTCCACTCCCCGCACGCCCCCACCCCCCCGCACGCCCAGGCCCCGACCACCCAAAATCCCCCCACTCCACCTTTCCACCTCCAACCTGGCCCCCCACCCCTCCCCGCTCCCCCCACCTCTGACACATATATCCCCCTGGTCAATCTTTCCTCACTCACTCCCTCCATGCGACCAAACCACCTCAAAACACCCTCTTCTGCTCTCTCAACCATACTCTTTTTATTTCCACACATCTCTCTTACCCTTACATTACTTACTCGATCAAACCACCTCACACCACATATTGTCCTCAAACATCTCATTTCCAGCACATCCACCCTCCTGCGCACAACTCTATCCATAGCCCACGCCTCGCAACCATACAACATTGTTGGAACCACTGTTCCTTCAAACATACCCATTTTTGCTTTTCGAGATAATGTTCTCGACTTCCAAACATTCTTCAAGGCTCCCAGAATTTTCGCCCCCTCCCCCACCCTATATATATATATATATATATATATATATATATATATATATATATATATATATATATATATGGTTGTTTAATTTGTTTATAGATGGGGTTGTTAGGGAGGTGAATGCAAGAGTTTTGGAAAGAGGGGCAAGTATGAAGTCTGTTGGGGAGAGCTTGGGAAGTGAGTCAGTTGTTGTTCGCTGATGATACAGCGCTGGTGGCTGATTCATGTGAGAAACTGCAGAAGCTGGTGACTGAGTTTGGTAAAGTGTGTGGAAGAAGAAAGTTAAGAGTAAATGTGAATAAGAGCAAGGTTATAAGGTACAGTAGGGTTGAGGGTCAAGTCAATTGGGAGGTGAGTTTGAATGGAGAAAAACTGGAGGAAGTGAAGTGTTTTAGATATCTGGGAGTGGATCTGGCAGCGGATGGAACCATGGGAACGGAAGTGGATCATAGGGTGGGGGAGGGGGCGAAAATTCTGGGGGCCTTGAAGAATGTGTGGAAGTCGAGAACATTATCTCGGAAAGCAAAAATGGGTATGTTTGAAGGAATAGTGGTTCCAACAATGTTGTATGGTTGCGAGGCGTGGGCTATGGATAGCGTTGTGCGCAGGAGGGTGGATGTGCTGGAAATGAGATGTTTGAGGACAATGTGTGGTGTGAGGTGGTTTGATCGAGTAAGTAACGTAAGGGTAAGAGAGATGTGTGGAAATAAAAAGAGCGTGGTTGAGAGAGCAGAAGAGGGTGTTTTGAAATGGTTTGGGCACATGGAGAGAATGAGTGAGGAAAGATTGACCAAGAGGATATATGTGTCGGAGGTGGAGGGAACGAGGAGAAGAGGGAGACCAAATTGGAGGTGGAAAGATGGAGTGAAAAAGATTTTGTGTGATCGGGGCCTGAACATGCAGGAGGGTGAAAGGAGGGCAAGGAATAGAGTGAATTGGAGCGATGTGGTATACCGGGGTTGACGTGCTGTCAGTGGATTGAATCAAGGCATGTGAAGCGTCTGGGGTAAACCATGGAAAACTGTGTAGGTATGTATATTTGCGTGTGTGGACGTATGTATATACATGTGTATGGGGGTGGGTTGGGCCATTTCTTTTGTCTGTTTCCTTGCGCTACCTCGCAAACGCGGGAGACCGGCAAAAAAAAAAAAAAAAAATATATATATATATATATATATATATATATATATATATATTATACTTTGACACTGTCTCTCAGATGAAAGAATGGCCCAACCCACCCACATACACATGTATATACATAAACGCCCACACATGAACATATACATACCTATACATTTCAATGTATACATATATATACATACATATACATATATACACATGTACATATTCATACATTCTGTCTTCATCCATTCCTGCTGCCACCCCGCCAGACATGAAATGACACCCCCCCTCCCGCGCATGTGTGTGAGGTAGTGCCAGGAAATGACAACAAAGGCCACATTCTTTCTCACTCAGTCTCTAGCTGTCATGTGTAATGCAGTGAAACCACAGCTCTCTTTCCACATCCAGAACCCACAAATCTTTCCATAGTTTACCCCAGATGCTTCACATGCCCTGGTTCAATCCAATGACAGCACGTCGATCCCAGTTTACTGCATTGTTCCACTTCACTCTATTCCTTGCACACCTTTCACCCTCCTGCATGTTCAGGCCTAAATTGCTCAAAATCTTTTTCACTCCATCCTTCCACCTTCAATTTGTATTCCCACTTCTTTTTCTTTTACCTCTATCACTTATATCCTCTTTGTCAATCTTTCCTCACTCATTCTCTCCATGTGACCAAACCATAACCACACTCTTTTTATTACCACACATCTCTCTTACCCTTTCATTACTTACTCAATCAAACCACCTCACACCACATATTGTCCTCAAACATCTCATTTCCAACACATCCACTTTCCTCCGCACAACCAAGTCTATAGCCCATGCCTCACAACCATACAACATTGTTGGAACCAGTGTTCCTTCAGACATACCCATTTTTGCTCTCCGAGGTAACGTTCTCACCTTCCACACATTCTTCAATGCTCCCAGAATCTTCACCCCCTCCCCCACCCTGTGACTCGCTTCCACTTCCATGGTTCCATCCCATGCTAAATCCCCTCCCAGATATCTAAAACACTTCACTCCCTCCATTTTTCTCCATTCAGACTTACCTCCCAATTAATTTTTCCCTCAGCCCAACTGAACCTAATAACCTTGCACTTATTCACATTTACTCTCAGCTTTCTTTCTTCTTTCACACACTTTACCAAACTCAGTCCCCAATTTCTGCAGTTTCTCACCCGGATCAGCCATCAGTGCTGTATCATCAGCGACCAACAACTGACTCACTTCTCAAGCCCTCTCATCCAGAACAGACTGCATACTTGCTCCTCTCTCCAAAACTGTTGCATTCACCTCCCTAACCACTCCATCCATATACAAATTAAACAACCATGGAGACTTCACGCACCCCTGCCACAAACTGACATTCACTGGGAACCAATCACTTTCCTCTCTTCGTACTCATACACATGCCTTAATCCTTGGTAAAAACTTTTCACTTCTTCTAACAACTTACCTCCCTCACCATATACTCTTGATACCTTCCACAAAGCATCTCTATCAACCCTATCGTATGCCTTCTCCAGGTTTATAAATGCTTCACACAAATCCTTTTGTTTTTCTAAGTATTTCTCACGTGCATTCTTCAAAGCAAACATCTGATCCACACATCCTCTACCACTTCTGAAACCACACTGCTCTTCCCCAGTCTGATGCTCTGTACATGCCTTTACCCTCTCAGTCAATACCCTCCCATATAATTTCCCAGGAATACTCAACAAACTTATCCCTCTGTAATTTGAAGACTCACCTTTATCCCCTTTGCCTTTGTACAGTGGCACTATGCATGTATTCTGCCAGTCCTTAGGCACTTCACCATGCACCATACATACATTGAATATCCTTACCAAGCAATCAACAACACAGTCACCCCCTTCTTTTTTTTATGAATTCCACTGCAATACCATCCAAATCTGTCTCCTTGTGGGCTTTCATTTTCTGCAAAGAATTAACTACCTCTTCTCTGTTTACCAAACCATTCTCCCTGACCTTCTCACTTTGCACACCAACTCGACCAAAACACCCTATATCTGCCACTCTGTCATCAAACACACTCAACAAACCTTCAAAATACTCACTCCATCTGCCTCTCACTTCACCACTACTTGTTATTACCTCCCCATTAGGCCCCTTCACTAGTGTTCGTGTTTGTTCTTGTATTACACACTTTATTTACCTCCTTCCAAAACATTCTTTTATTCTTCCTAAAATTTAATGATACTTTCTCAACCCAACTCTCATTTGCCCTCTTTTTTTTTTTCTACCTCTTGCACCTATCTTTTGACCTCCTGCCACTTTCTTTTATACATCTCCCAGTCATTTCACTACCTCCATGCAAAAATTGTCCAAAAGCCTCTCTCTTCTCTTTCACTAACAATATTACTTTATCCCACCACTCACTACCCTCTTCTTCCTCCCACCACTCACTACCCTTTCTAATAAGCCCACTTCCCACCTTTCTCATGCCACAAGCATCTTTTGCGTAGGCCATCACTGCTTCCCTAAATACATACCATTCCTCCCCCACTCCCCTTATGTCATTTGCCCCCACCTTTTGCCATTCTGCACTCATTTTCTCCTGGTACTTCCTCACACAAGTCTCCTTTCCGAGCTCACTTACTCTTACCACTCGCTCTTTTCACCTTAACATTCTCTCTTCATTTCTGAGAACCTTTATATACGTATATATGTGCATGTGATTGGATGTTCCTTTCTTTTTCTGTTTCCTGGCACTACTTCGCTTATGTGGGAATTGGTGATCAAGTATGATAGATAAATAAATGAATAAATAGATAAATGTACTTATTTGCCAATTCTCGTTTTAGCATGGTAGTGCCAGGAACAGACAAAGAATGGCCACATCTGCTCACATCCATTGTCTATCTGTCATATGTAATGCACCAAGACCACCTATCTACAACTAGGCCCAACATACCTTTCCCTGTTTTACTCTGAACCTTTATGTTCCCTGGTTCAGTCCATTTATGGCACATAGCATACCCTATGCACACCTTTCACCTCCTGCATGTTTAGGCCCCTAATGCACAAAATCTTTTTCACTTTGTCCTTCTATCTCCAGTTTGGTCTTGTTCTTGTTCTCTCTATTTCTGACATTTATATCCTCTTTGGCAGCCTTTCCTCTCTCATTCTCTTCTTATTTCCAAACCATTTCATTATACCCTCTTCAGCTGTCTCAACCACACTCTTTTTTAGTACCGCACTTCCTTTTTACCCGTTCATTACTTACTTGATCAAGTCACCTCACCCCACATATTTTTCTCAAATTTTTCATTTCTAACAGTATGCCCTACTCTGTACAGCTTTGTAGCTCGTGCCTTGCATCCATATGATATTGTTGGGATTTCAAACATCCCCATTTTTGCCCTCCTATATAGTGTTCTCTTTCCACACATTCTTCAGTGCGCCCATAACCTTTTCCCCCTCCACAACCTATGACTCACTTCTGCTTCCATATTTTCATTCATTGCCACTTCCAGTCCCAGGTATCTGAAACACTGCACTTCCTCCAAGTTTTATCCATTCAAACTCACATCCCTACTAACCAGTCCCTCAACCTTGCTAAATCTAATAACCAATCTTTTATTTACATGTACTTTCAACTACCTCTTTTCACACACAAAACTGAGTCACCAAGTTTTTCAATTTCTCTCTCAAATTTGCTGCCATCACTATATCATCAGCAAATAATATCTGACTCGCTTCTCAGGCCCTCTTATCTCCTACAGCCTTCATACTTGCTCCTCTCCAAGCCTTTTGCATTTACCTCCCTCACCACCCCATCCATAAACAAATTGAATAAACATGGTGACATCACACACCCCTACTGCAGACCAACCTTCACTAGGAACCATTCACTCTCTTCTTTTTACTTGTGCACATGCCATACACCCTTGATAAAAACTTCTCATTGCTTCTAGTAGCTTTCTTCCCATACAGTATATTCTGAAGACCTTCCACAAAGCATCTCTGTCAGTTTTATCATATGCTCTATCCAGATCCATAAATGCCGCATACAAATCCATCTGTTTCTCTTAAATATTTCTCACAAGTGTTCTATAAAGCAAACACCTGATGCATACATCCTGTACCACTTATGAAACCACAGTGCCCATCTCCAATCTGATGCTGTCTGCATGCCTTTATCCTCTCAGTCAGTACCCTCCCATAGAACTTACCAGGTACACTCAACAAATTTATGTAGTTTTAACACTCACTTTTATCCCTCTCGCCTTTATACACTGGTACTATACATGCATTCCACCAGTTCTCGGGTACCTCATCATGATCCATAGATACATTGAAAATCCTTACCAACCAATCATCAACACAGCCCTCTCTCAATAGATTCATTTACAGTGCCATCCACTCCAGCACCTTGCCACATTTCACTGCCACTTGTCACCAAAACACTTTCCATAGCTCACTCACATTGCATACCACCCTGACCCAAACACCCCACATCTGCCATCTTGTTACCAAACACATTCAAAATCCTCTCTCTATCTCGTCTTAAATTCATCACTGTGTTACCACTCCCCCCTTTTACCCCCTTCATCTATGTTCCTATTTGTTTTCTTGTTTTACACATATTATTAACCTTCTTTCAGAACAATATATTTTCCCTAAAGTTTTGATATTCGCTCATCCCAACTCGCATTTGCCCTATTTTTCAACACTTGCACCTTCTTCTTGACCTCTTGCTGCTTTTTCTTATATATCATCTAATCATTCAAACTCCACCCCTGTAAGTACTTTGCAAAATCCTCTTTATTCTTTTTCACAAACAATTTTAACTTCATCCCACCACTCAGAAGCGTTTCTAATCAGCCTAACTCCCACCTTTCGTATGCCACATGCATCTCGTGCACATGCCAGCACTACTTCCCCAAACATCTGCCATTCTTTACTTACCCAATCACACCCTTTTCTGATAAGCCTTACTCCTACCTTTTGCATGCCACATTGTACATGCTAGCACTGCTTCCTTAAATATCTCCCATTCCTCGCCCACTCTCCTTGTTTCTTTTACTCTCACCTTTTGCCATTCTACACTCAATCTCTCCTGGTATTTCTTCACACAAGTCACTTTTCCAAGCTTGCTTACTCTTAACACTCTTCCCACTGATATTGTCCCACTGATATTGTTCCCCCTCTTCCGAAAAACTTTACAAATCTTCAGCTTCATCTCCACACGATAGTAATCGGACATCCCACTAGCTGTCCCTCTCAGCACATTCACATCCAAAAGTCTCTCTTTTATATGCCTATCTTTATATGCCTATCAATTAATATGTAATCCAGTAATGCCTGCTGACCATCTCTCCAACTCACCTACCTGTGATGTCTCTTTTTAACCCAGGTATTTCCAATTGCCAATCCTTTTTCCAGTGCACAACTCTACAAGTTGTTCACCATTTCCATTCATAATACTGAATACCCCCTGCATGCCAATTATACCCTTGACTGCCACATAACTCACCTATGCATTTAAATCACCCATCAAAATTTTCCAGTCTCTTGCATCAAAACTGCTTGCTTACTCCCAAAACACTTGCCTCTCTTGATCTCTTATCTCTTGGCAAGGTGCATAAGCACCAGTAATCACCCATCTCTTGTCTTGCACTTTTATTTTTGTCCATATCAGTGCAGAGTTTACTTCTGTACACTCAATCACATGCTCCCACAACTCATACTTGAGTAGTTCTACTCTCACCTTAGCTCTTGTCCTCTCACAAACCCCTTACTTTACTGCCAAGGCATTTCCAAGCCATTTTTCCCCTTTACCCTTAAACTTTGATTCACTCAGAACCAGGACATCCAGGTTTCTTTCCTGAAACATTCTATCTACCTCTCCTCTCCTCATTTTGGTTACATCCACACACATGTAGACCCCAGTGTGAGCCTCTGAGGGAGAATGAGCACTCCTTGTTTGGCTCCTGTTCTATCTTTTAGAAATTTGAATACAGAAAAGGGGGTTTCCAGTCTCCCTCTCCTGCCTCATTTAGTTGCCTTCTACAAGACACAGGGAAATCAGAATTAGAATTTACATAAGATTACATTCCTGGTAACAATGGGTAAGTCGAAATTTCCTCTTTTTGGAAACCATATAATTTCACCCAAAATCCCATCACCCAGAATAGTTGAGCCTTGCCCCTTGGTTACAGAGCTCAGGCTCTGTGAAGGCAGATTTTTTTTGTTGGATGATGAAGAATTTAATTGTTATATAAGAAAGATGGATAGGAGATAGGGATCACATCATTACGGTCAACATTAGAGGTTTTGGGTTGTAACGTCGGGCCTGGAGCATAAGAGGTGGAAGGTTGTGGAAACTTGGTCGGAGCATTCCGTTCTATCATTGTCGCAAACCTGTCAAGAGATGATTGGATGTTGGCTGTTTTGTTCTCCTCAGATATTTCTCTATAGCAGGCCAGCATCTCATCAATTCTTTTGTTTACTTTTGAAAATTTTTAGGCGTTCAGTAACCATATTCTTAGTGTTGAACCTTCATGGTTCTTCCACAGGTTCATCTTCATTCTCTGCTGTCTTTTTTCCACGTAAGATGTTTCTTGCTGAATGAGGTCTTCATTTGACATTTTATCCCTGTGAAATTCTATGAGCCTGTAAATGTCAGCAGCATCCACTTCCAGCTCGGTTACCTTCATGATCTTTGCCACATCCTTGTAGGTTGCATCTTTCTTGAAGCCTCGAAATTCATGGACTAACTGGGGTACATATTTTTCCAAACACCATTTAGTCATGTTTGACTAACTTTTGCCCAGGCAGGCCTTTGCAATATTTGAATGCCTTGTTAAATGTTTTAGGACTGTCAGAAATCATGTAGAGTCTTCTCAGGATCTCTAAAGCTTGGGCAAAGGTTCTGTGGAGATAATATGCTTTAGAATTAGCAGTAACCCCCAGATCCATTGTAAAGAGGACTGAAGTAGTGTTTGGTGGCAAGTACACTCCTTTCACACTCGGGCAGGATTTGTTTAAAGGCGCTGGATGGCCAGGGGTGTTGTAGATTACTGGCAGGATGTTGAATGGAATGTTCTCTTCTTGACAAAATTTTACCACTTTGGCAATAAAACAGTGAATGAACCAGTCTTCAAAGATGGTGATTGTGACCCAAGCCTTTGAGGTTGCATGAACATCCACTTGATGTTTAAAAACATTCAGAATAAATGGATAATTTTTTTTTTTTTGGTTCTCCCAGTGTTTCTCATGGGTCATTCTAGCAGTGCTGCTGGTATCATTGTACTGATCTCAAGCCCACACTGGTAATATTTGAAATTTTCTGATTTCTCTTGTAAAGTGCACCTAAAGAAGCTATATTGTCTCTTGTAAGGTGAGTATTCAACCATAGTAGGTGGTAGAGGTACAAAAATGGAAGAAAACAACAGAAATATAGGGCATAAGTGGATAGTATAACAAAACTCCAGGCTCCTTGAACAGCTTAATGACTACTGATCAGGGTGGGCTTATGTGGTATGCTGGCATGTCACATAGTTGCCACAGCTCTAGAGGGTGCAACCTTCACTGGCACCATTTAGGTCGGGTAAAGTGATTTGCATATATAATTCCTGTGTGCCTGCTAGTGCCAACTTCATTGGTGGGCATTGCATATTTATATATGTGTGTGTATATATATGTGTACATTGAGATGTATAGGTATGTATATTTGCGTGTGTGGACGTTTATGTATATACATGTGTATGGGGGTGGGTTGGGCCATTTCTTTCGTCTGTTTCCTTGCGCTACCTCGCAAATGCGGGAGACAGCCACTAAGCAAAAGAAAAAAAAATATATATATATATACACTTTACTGGAGGAAGTAAAGTGTTTTAGATATCTGGGAGTGGATCTGGCAGAGGATGGAACCATGGAAGCAGAAGTGAATCATAGGGTGGAGGAGGGGGCGAAAATCCTGGGAGCCTTGAAGAATGTGTGGAAGTCGAGAACATTATCTCCGAAAGCAAAAATGGGTATGTTTGAAGGAATAGTGGTTCCAACTATGTTGTATGGTTGCGAGGCGTGGGCTATGGATAGAGTTGTGCGCAGGAGGGTGGATGTGCTGGAAATGAGATGTTTGAGGACAATATGTGGTTTGAGGTGGTTTGATCGAGTAATAAAAAGAGCATGGTTGAGAAAGTGGAAGAGGGTGTTTTGAAATGGTTTGGGCACATGGAGAGAATGAGTGAGGAAAGATTGACCAAGAGGATATACGTGTCAGAGGTGGAGGGAACGAGGAGAAGTGGGAGACCAAATTGAAGGTGGAAAGATGGAGTGAAAAAGATTTTGAGTGATCGGGGCCTGAACATGCAGGAGGGTGAAAGGCGGGCAAGGAATAGAGTGAATTGGATCGATGTGGTATACCGGGGTCGACGTGCTGTCAATGGATTGAATCAGGGCATGTGAAGCGTCTGCGGTAAACCATGGAGAGTATATATTTTTATACTTGATTTATTTCATGTTTGGCGGGGTGGCGATGGGAATGAACAAAGGCAGACAGTATGAATTATGTACATGTGTATATATGTATATGTCTGTGTGTGTATATATATATGTATACATTGAGATGTATAGGTATGTATATTTGCATGTGTGGATGTGTATGTATATACATGTGTATGTGGGTGGGTTGGGCCTTTCGTCTGTTTCCTTGCACTACCTCGCTAACACGGGAGACAGCGACAAAGCAAAATAAATAGATATAATACTTGATTGCTGTTTCCCATGTTAGTGAGATATCACGAGGAAGAGATGAAGTAGGGCCAAATCCTCTCACATCCATTCTCTAGCTGTCATGTGTAATGCACCAAAACTATTGCTCCCAATCCACGACCTTGCCACACGTGTTCTGGTTCCGTCCATTGACAGCATTTTGTCCACATTATGCCTCATCATTCCAATTTACTCTATCCCATCCATGCCTTTCACCCTCCTGCATATTCATTTCTGATTGCCCAAAATCTTTTTCACTTCATCCTTCCATCTCCAGTTTGGTCTCCCCATACTCCTTGTTCCCCCCACTTCCGACACCTGTATCCTCTTTGTCAACCTTTCCTCACTCGTTCTCTCCATATGACCCCACCATTTCAGCACACCCACTTCAACTCTCTCTACCACACTCATTTTATTACAACACATCTCTCTTACCCTATCATTACTTGATCAAACCTTGTCACACCATAAGTTGTCCTCAGACATTTCATTTCCATTGTATCCACCCTCCTCTACACAGCCTTACTTATAGCCCATGCCTCACATCCATACAATATTGTTTGGGACTAATAGTTTTCAGATATACACATTTTTTGCCTTCCCTGATAACGTTCTCTCTTTCCTCACTTTCTTCAGTGCACCCAAAACCTTTTCCCCCTCCCCACCCTATGACTCACTCCGACTTTTATGGTTCCATTCTCTGACAGTCCACTCCCAGATATTTAAAACACTTCACTTCCTCCAATATTTCTTCATTAAAATTCCCACTCTAAATAACCTGTCCTTTAACACTGCTAAGCTTAATAACCTTGCCTCTATTCACATTTACTTTCAACTTTCTCCTTTCACACATCCTTCCAAACTTATTCACCAGTTTCTGCAGTTACTTAAATCAGCCACCAGTGCTGTATCATCAGCAAAGAACATCTGACTCACTTCCAGGCCCTGTCATCACACACCCTCTGCTGCGGACTAAACTTCACTTGGAACCATTCACTCTCCTCTCTTCCAACATGTACACAAGCTTTACCCCCTGGATAAAAGCTTCTCTGCTTCTGATAGCTATGGTACCTCACCATATATTTTGAAGACTTTCCACAAAGCATCTATATCAATCCTATCATATGCCTTATCTTGATTTATGAATGCCATATACAAATCCATATGTTTTTGTCTGTCTTTCTCTCACATTCTCTAAAGCAAACACCTTATCCATACATCCTTTACCATTTCTAAAACCACACAGTCCCCCCCAATATGATGCTTTATACATCCCTTCAACCTCTCAATCAGTACTCTTCCATACAACTTACCAGGTATGCTCAACAAACTTATATCTCTGTAGTTTGAACATTCACCTTATTATCTTTTTCTTCATACAGTGGTATTATACATGCATTCTGCCATTCCTCATGCACCTTACAACCACTGAAAATCTTGTGTATGTTTGTGAGGAAGGAGAAAGTTGAGAGTAAATGTGAATCATAACAAGGCTATTAGGTTCAGCAGGGTTGAGGGACCAGTTAGTTGGGATGTAGGTTTGAATGGAGAAAAATTGGAGGAGGTAAAGTATTTTAGATATCTGGGAGTGGACTTATCTGTGAATGGAACCATGGAAGTAGAAGTGAGTCATAGGGTGGGGGAGGGGGTGAAGGTTCTGGGAGCGATGAAGAATGTGTAGAAAGAGAGAACATTATCTCGGATAGCAAAAATGGCTATGTTTAAAGGAACACTGGTTCCTACAGTGTTATATGATTGTGAGGCATAGGTTGAAGTTTTGTGTGGAGGAGGGTGGATGTGTACGAAATGAAATTTTTGAGAACAATATGTGGTATGAGGTGGTTTGATCTAGTAAGTAATGAAAGTGTAAGAGAGATGTGTGAAAATAAAAAAAAGTGTGGTTGAGAGAGCAGAAGAGGGTGTGTTGAAATGGTTTGGACATATGGAGAGAATGAGTGGGGAAAATTGACAAAGAAGATATAGGTGTCATAGGTGGAGGGAAGAAGTTGGAGACCAAATTGGAGGTGGAAAGATGGAGTGAAAAAGATTTTGAGAGATTGGGTCCTGAACATACAGGAGGGTGAGGGGCATACAAGAAAAATAGTGAACTGGAATGTTGTGGTATACCGGGGTCGACGTGCTGTCAGTGGACTGAACCAGGGCATGTAAAGCATCTGGGGTAAACCATGGAAAGGTCTGTGGGGCCTGGATGTGGAAAGGGAGTTGTGGTTTTGGTGCATTACACATGACAGGTAGAGAGTGAGTGTGAACAAATGCGGCCTTTTTGTCTGTTTTCCTGGTGCTGCCTCACTACAATAGGGGGTAGCGATGCTGTTTCCTGTGTGGCAGGGTAGCAACAGAAATGGATGAAGGCAAGCAATTATGTATATGTACATATGTATATATATATATGTTTGTGTATGTGTATGTATATATATATGTTGATGTGTATATGTGCATGTATGGGTGTTTATGTATATATATGTGTATATGAGTTATTTTTTTTAATTTTTTTTTTTTAATTTTTTTTTTTTTTTTTTTTTTTTTTTCTCCAAAAGAAGGAACAGGGGGGGGCCAGGTGAGGATATTCCACAAAGGCCCAGTCCTCTGTTCTTAACGCTACCTCGCTAATGCGGGAAATGGCGAATAGTTTAAAAGAAAAAAAAAAATGAGTTATTGGGCCATTCTTCATGTGTTTCCTGGCGCTACTTCGCTGACTTAGGAAACAACGATTAAGGATAATAAATATATGAACGTATATATATTCAGTCCTGAGGGTATTCTAGGTGGGTTCAAGCATCATAAAGACAGATTTTACAGGCTGTATCTGCACCTTTAGAAATATAACCTCAAAAAATCATATAAATTATTTGCCATGTTTTCATTATCTTAAGTCATCATCATTACTGGTGTTCTGACGCACAAGTCTCTTAGCTGCTCTTTGCAGACTTACACAGTTTGATTTATTGTGTACTTTGTACATATTGCTTGGTAGGCAGCCACTGATCACCTACGTATATCATCTGTACTGCCTACCTGGGTATCAGAAGGGTTAGTGATGGCTGTGTAGTGAGCCAGCACTTCAGTGGCTGTCATACAAATGAAACAAATAATTTATGACATGTATTGTTCCTTTCTCTTTCTGCCCGCTTGCCTTTCCTGCTATAGCATGGTAGCATCAGGAACACATGATTGAGCTTTAACTCCTTCAACAAGGCATTGCATTTTGTAAACATCATTTGTTTAATGCATTTTTAATTTATGCAGCAATTTTTGAGAATGTAATGCTCACTGACCATATCCCTAAGTATTTCGAAGTACATTACGTTGCTCCAAAAATCCTTTTTAATCTTGCATATAATCTTTGCTTCAGCAAACACTACACTAAAGTTGGCCTCTGGCATTGGCCTGTGAAAGATGAGGCACAAAAAGCTAAAAAGTTGCCATGGCAACCCCTTTGAGGGAGATCCATTTGGAACAGGCGTCATAGATATAGATGGATAGATAATTAATGAAATAACCTTGATTAGGGCCTCAGTTGTCTATGCCATCTCAGCTAACATAGAAAGGAATATATGTATATTTTTTATACCCCACCATTTCCTACATTAGCATGATAGTGCAAGGAACAAACAAAGAATAGGCCTCATTTGCTCCCATCCAATCTCAAGCTATCAGGAGTAATGCCCTGAAACCACAGCCAGGCTCCACAGATCTTCCTGTGGTTTCTGCCAGCTGCTTCATGTTCCCTTGTGTCTAGTGGCAGCACACTGCCACTGTATGCCACATGGCTCCATTTCACTCTATCTTGTGCATACCTTCCACCTTCCTTTATGTTTAGACCTTGAGCAAGCTTCGACAGACTTGTGATTGTTGATTAGCTCTATTATCATATAGTATTTATATTAACAATCTTTATTTTATCCATGAAATGCCAAAATAACATCTATAGAGCCATTACAGTTACTGAAGGAAGCCTTTCTACATCATGTACCAAAGTAAGAATTGTCTGTCATGAATGCATCTCCATAAGGACCATGTTATAATAACCCCTTGTAATTGATTTTCCACTAAGTGGACATTCCTCAAGAATGCATCTTGTTCATTATAAGAGAACTGTATTAATTTGCTGTTATATATGATATTACTTAACCAACCTTGTGACAAAGATTTAGGTTTATGATATAAAGAAGTTTAGAACCTTATGTTTATTGCCTAAAGAATATGAGACCCTATGGCTACAACCTTATCAGTTTAATCCCAGCCCTGCTTGTATTTATTCTTTCACCCAAACCCATATCAAAATAATCTGGAATTCCTTCTAAATGAGTTTGTGTGATGTGGGTAATGTTATATAATTCCATATGGATGAAATCTTTTTTATCTCGGAAAGCAAAAATGGGTATGTTTGAAGGAATAGTGGTTCCAACAATGTTATATGGGTGCGAGGCGTGGGCTATAGGAAGAGTTGTGCAGAGAAGGGTGGATGTGCTGGGAATGAGATGTTTGAGGACAATATGTGGTGTGAGGTGGTTTGATCGAGTAAGTAGTAATAGGGTAAGAGAGATGTGTGGTAATCAAAAGAGTGTGGTTGAGAGAGCAGAAGAGGGTGTTTTGAAATGGTTTGGTCTCATGGAGAGAATGAGTGAGGAAAGATTGACCAAGAGGATGTATGTGTCAGAGGTGGAGGGAACGAGGAGAAGTGGGAGACCAAACTGGAGGCAGAAAGATGGAGTGAAAAAGATTTTGAGTGATCGGGGCCTGAACATGCATGAGGGTGAAAGGCGTGCAAGGAATAGAGTGAATTGGAACGACGTGGTATACCGGGGTCAACATGCTGTCAATGGATTGAACCAGGGCATGTGAAGCATCTGGGGTAAACCATGGAAAGTTCTGTGGGTCTGGATGTAGAAAGGGAGCTGTGGTTTCGGTGCATTATTACATGACAGCTAGAGACTGAATGTGAACGAATGTGGCCTTTGTTGTCTTTTCCTAGTGCGACCTCGCGCTCATAAGGGGGAGGGGGTTGTTATTTCATGTGTGGCGGGGTGGCGATGGGAATGAATAAAGGCAGACAGTATGAATTATGTATATGTGTATGTATGTATATGTCTGTGTGTATATATATGTATACGTTGAGATGTATAGGTATGTATATTTGCTTGTTTGGACGTGTATATATATATACATGTGTATATGGGTGGGTTGGGCCATTCTTTCGTCTGTTTCCTTGCACTACCTCGCTAGCGCAGGAGACAGCAACAAAGCAAATAAATAAATATAAATGAAATACTGCAAGCAAGTAATAACGTTTTTTCACTCAAGGCAATGATAAATACAAAATTCTTCAGCAAATGTGTCAGGATTTTGTTCAAGTTAAACATTATCATAGCAACTACCAGAATTCTTGGTCATGTATATGTTGCGATACTATCAAATATATGGAAACAACCTGTTGCTGATTGCACTTTGCCAAAACATTTTGTAGAATTTTTTGACAAGTGTTTTGGGTGTTGTATCAGTCATATAGAGATGGTAGAAAACCAGTTAGGGAAGGTTATGGATATGCTACTTTGCTTTGAATGTAGGGAATTGCATCATATCATTTTGATCATGCAAAGTAAGCTTACCGTAATCACTTACTAATGTTATATTTTTTCTTGCATCTCTCTTTCTTTATGTCCTCTGATTCCATTACTTGCCATCCATACGTAGCTTGTTCTGTTGACCATTTTCTTGTATTCTTTTTTTCTCCACCAGCCATACTTTTGTAAATCCAGTCTTGCAATATTCTGAATCTTGTAGATTTATTTATAAGGGGAAATAACTACATGAAAACTGATTTTTATTCATCTCGTATACACTAGAGATTAATACAAGTAATGGAGGTTTATCCAAGGGGGTTTCTCTCTTTAGAGTTGTTAAAAACTAATTTCATTTAACAAGGATACAGTGTATGAGAAACTATCATACCACTTTGTGGGCCAGCTCAGTTAGCTGAATGGTAAATGTTTGAAACTGCCCTTTGATCAGAACAGCATTTATAACTGTTCCTCTTGTAAGACATTTCTTCAATTCTGACTCATTATGGTATGTAACTGCTTTGTAGTAAAAGACAAGGAATTATGGTGGTCATCAGTGCCTAGTGCATTGTCATTTGTACAGAAATTATCTACCCCATCTCTGAATCATAAATTTTCACCATATGCAGTTTCTCAGTGGTTTACAGATTACAGTATTTGCATAGATTTTCGGCACTGCAAGTATAGTTTGTATATTTAATGGTAACTTATTGTCTGGCTATAGTATTTTCGTGACTATTTGATTAATCATACAGAGCCATAACCTCTTGGTCATGATATTAGCCAGTAGAAATTGATATTCATTGGGAAGTGTATGCATTCAGTTATTTTCAACATAACTTTTAAATTACGCACATACTTTATTTCCCTTTTGGTAGTTTATTTTCAGTTTTTTAAGAGTAGCAATATACAATGTAGTATTACCAGTTTGCAATTTACACTTTTTGGCTCGAATAATATTTGGCAATGAATTATCAAATCATTGGTGTCAGTTATTAATGACCAAGTCTCCCAGAAGTAAATTGTAAAGTCTACAAATGCATATGGACCACGAGCTATAGCAAAATGTATGTAGCAGTTGTCAAAACATCATGATCTCCATGCCTATAAACTTTAGCTTTAAATTTTGTTACTCTAATGCTGTGAAAAAGAGTGTTGTTGAAACTGAATTTATTTCATGGCAGCTAAACAGACCCCTTGAAAAGCAGAGCAGCAGTTGAGGTTGATCGGCTTGTCTTTATGCCTTATTGCTCTTTGTGACACCAAGGATATGTATATGAATTTTTTTCTGAATGTATAAGACTTTTTATGTGAGTGATGCATTTTCTAAGCGCCAAAAATGTATGATGTTGAAATGTAGTCTGTTTTGAATGCATAAAACATTCTGTGAATGATTCATGTTATAAAAGCCAAAAGTGTGTGAAATTTACATGTAGCACAACTGATAGCAGTGAATATGCTGACTGACTCCTGTACATATGTGAATTAGTAGTGTCTTGTAAATAGTAGTCTTTTGTACCATTGCTTTCCACATAGGTTTGACTATTGTGAATGCTGTATGTGCAATGAAACTGGATGGCTGACCTTGCTCATCCACTTTCTTCCTTTCTGTGTAAAGTTTTGTTTACTGTTTAATTTTGTGCCAATGTTGTTGTCCAATTACAGTATTTATATCTATAAATTGTAAATGTTTATATCACTGTATTTTTTTTTATGATTACTGTATGTTGTCCATTACCAAATGTTTATTTTTAAACGTACATGAAGATTCAAGGTAAGCTTAATGACTCCAGATTTGCCTAATCAAAGTGGGCTTATTCTTTTAATGTTTTCCAGTGTACACCAGTACCTCGATTCTTAGTTACTTGATTAACGTGATTGTTGGCTGTTTAAGACAGAATTTCTCTAATAATTTTATCCTAGCTTTAAAAAAAAAACAAGTGTGGGGTAGGCTGAAGTTTTGATAGAATATGGAGTAAAGAAATAATACACATGTAAAATTCAATATAAAAGTATTCATAATGCATGATTGACGTTCCTTTATAGTAGGTTGATTATCTGATTGGTAAAGAGAGATTCTTAAACAATTAAACCAAAATCCTGAGTGTCCTTGGTGTAGGTTTTGTTGTTTATGATACTTGAACACTGCTGGTGTATATGGATTTGTTAAACAAGGAAAATATCATGCCATGCATTTAGAATGTATCATATTTGATTATTTATTATTATTGAAGCATAATTTTTATACATGATAGTGCATTGTAGAACTGGGCATTGCCAGCATCTTTGTATCAGGATACATATTATGACACTATTTACATTTTAATGTTACACAAGTGAATTGGAAGTGTAAGTCTTAGAGAAGTATAGTCTATGAACCTAAAGGAGTATATCTTTAAAAAAATGGCTTGATGTAAGATTGAATAACTTAGAACTAACTAAAAACTTACACTGATATTTCTTGACATTATTGTAGACTTTTAACATCAAAGTCGATTTTACTGAATTCTCTTACAAGCTCTTAAATTGTCTATGGGTCATGGCACCCTTTTCAGAACAGCCACTAACAGCATAATGAAAATAAATCCATACATATTATAGCTAAATTTTCAGCCATTTAAACAAGCAATCCTTTCTTGTTAGATTTTAGATATCTGGCATTAAAATTTGATTATGATTTGTATTATGGAACCAAAGTTTGATAGATCAGCTTATGTCAGCACTGTTGAGTTGTACAGCTTAAATAGTTGGAAATCATATTTACAATGCTGAAAATTATTTCATTTGTTCATATGTGAATATAAAAATTTTCCTTTTTTTGTTTTCCAAACATTATTATCAAAACCTGAATATGAACATACATAATGATGTTCTGTGAGTAGCAGTTTTGTAAGTTATGCCTCAGGGGATTAAACAAATAGAATGCA
This sequence comes from Panulirus ornatus, assembly GCF_036320965.1. NCBI lineage: Eukaryota > Metazoa > Arthropoda > Malacostraca > Decapoda > Palinuridae > Panulirus > Panulirus ornatus. The sequence goes on along the minus strand of NC_092230.1, from coordinate 13,893,699 downwards.
AAATTTTGATAATAACATCTGATTTCCTCAAAGAAATTGTGTGTTTGCAGGTTATCAGCTACAGAAATCACTTTTCACGGTATGTATCTTGATACAGTTCTGGCTAAGAAAATAACATACATCACTGATGCATTATTGATGTCATGCTTGCCTGAAATGAATAGATATCAGATCTGTTTGCTTTTCAGATGTCAGTACATTGCTATGAACTATAGTACTCTTACAAATCACAAACAGAATTATTTTTATTGACAAAGTCTTGAATTTCGTACTTAATTCATGTGCTTCTCATACAGGGAAAAGATCATAAGAATATATCTCTGGTATCTATGTGCCTTAAAGGCTTCTATAAGGGGATGAATTTGGAAGCAGAGACTGCATCTCCACAACAAAAGTATCCCTATTCTAGGTGCACTTAGCATTGGATGTGTGGAGTATCTGTCTACCAGTTAGGTCTTTGTACTTTGGTTGTCTATGTTTGCCATCATCATGAGCTTCACTCACAGTTCCATGGAGTGAATAAGGTAGATGAAGGTTCTCAAATCATTCATAAACATACTCACTTTATTACCAGTGTATTTCAAGTGAAACACAAGCTTCCTTACTTGCATAACCCCTCTTTGGCTACCTTATGTTTGAAAAAGAAGACAATTAAAGAGAGGATATTCTGTAATTTGGGCTCAACCTATACAGGTAAAGGTGCTTTGAAATAATTGCATGTTCTATTCCTCTTGCTCTCTATTCAATATGTTCCATAAACACCCCTTTTCAGTGTTGGACTTGATAACCAGCTGATGGTATATAACCGAATTGTTTATGTAAACTCGAATAAGGATATTGGTGTGCTTTTTAGAGATTTCATGAATTTGATTACTTTTTTATATATAAAAGATAAGGTTAACCTTTAAATAAATTAAAAATTTAGGGGAACTCCAGGACTGGGATGTATCAGGAAAAAAAAAAATCATTAATAGCAAACATCAAGAAAAGTTGAAAGAAACAGAAAAGCTTGGGCTTATTAAGTGTTTATGTACATTTGCTTACTCATACATTTTTGCTCCTCCTCTGCCACCACCCATAATGTACTGTTACAGAAAAAAATTTTCCCGGTGATAATGCTTCAGCGTCTGCTGGATTAATATCACCATGAATAGTATCCCAGAGACTGTCACTGATTGGTGAGGGCTTACTGAGCACACATCTCAGAACTTTTTCCTTTCGTTGCATGTGTTTGTTCGTAATATGAAGCATCTCTGATTATTGATAAAGCCTGCCTTCCAATTTAAATGACAGCAGGTAATGGCAGCCTGCACAAGTATTGGCTAGAGTCCCAGCAGGGTAAGGTTTTTTATGGGTAACTTAGGATTTTTTTCCTTGGTTGTAGTTGCTCATGAAATTAGGCACCTATGTATACTGATAAAGTGTGCCTTCAAATTTAAATGAGGGTAAGAAGAGGCAACCCATTCAATTATGGACAGAGCCCCTATAGTGTGACCCGTCCAAGCACAGTCAGGATCCTTGAGGGTTAATGCACAAGATGAAGCCTGAGGTATCGTCATCAACTCCAATTTGTTGCAAAGAGCTACATTCTAAAATTGTATTTTTTAGCATTCATTCATGTCCCACTTAGGGGACACCCATGTGGGAGAAAGTGGGTTTGTCAGTTTGGAGCATTGGTGTCATCTAATACGGGTTGCTTGATCATTTGATTGTAGTATTGTTCAGCATGATACATATAAACTCCTGAATGTTCTTGTAAAAGATATATTACTTGAATTTTGTGCCATTATAGATACTGTATCAGTAAATTCCAATATCTACAATTCTTTGAACATCATATTCTAATCTTTGAAAATTTATTTAGGAAAATATGTTCAAGCACAGTCAGTTTTGATCATTATAATTTGGTTGGGAGTGAATTATCAAAAGAAAATGAAGATAGACTTGTAGGGATGTTTTGGTCATAGATATGGTTACTGCAGCTTCAAGGCAGTATTTGATTTGTTTGCTGGCCGCATAGAATACTCTCATTATGGGACAAATGTAAAAGATCTGAGAAACTAGATTTCCGAGAGCTTACTGAGAAAATAGCACTGATATGATTCTGAAAACTTTCTCTGCAAGGGATGGAAACCTATTAATGAAAATGTTTAATGTGTATATGTGAAGCAAAATTGAATGCTGCTTTGTTTTATATTCATCAGCAATATGATTAGAAATAATCATTAGAGATAATTCAAAAGTGCTTTAAAACAAAATCGAAGGGTTGGAACGTATGAATTCCATGAAAGATCTGGAATTATATACCCTAGAAAGAAGAGAAAGATGAATGATAATCTTCATATGGCAAATTAAAGATAAAAAAGAAAATGTTAAGCTTGAAAGTCGCTCAACTTGGAAGATACAATGTTGAGTCTTAAAAAATACCATGTAACACATTGAAAGTAAATTAGACATGTATATATGACAGCCCAGCTGAAAAGCTAGAATGATTATACTGCCAGGAGAAATAAGAAACATGCCTTGAGCAACCACAAAAAGAATTGAGAGATAATTTTGTATATGGTTGAAATCAGTTTCAGATGAACTAAAAATCGTGATTTTGTAATACTGGTGCTAAAAGTATTTGTAGGTACTTGTAGGTAGGTAGGGACTCTCTCTCTTAACAGGGTAGTTTTGTTTTAAGAATACCATGAAACATATTGAAAATGAATCAAAATATATATGACAAGCCCAGCCAAAAAGCTAGAGTGATTATTCAGTATACTGCCAGGAGAAAGAAAATGCATTCATGGAACAGTACAGAAACTTGACACATGGGTGAAATCGTAAATGCACCAACAACCAAAAATTGATATTTATATAATGCAGTTGGGCAGCTGAGAAGAATAGTTATTTACATTGCGCAAGGAGAGCAGTGAATACTTTGCACTAGCCTTGCCATTTTGCTGAATTCGCTCTCTTTTTCCATCTCTCATTATTAAGGCCAGACCTACTCGCTTTGGAACTCTCTCTCACACAGATGTATAGACAGATTTGAACAGAGATGGAGACCTCTAAGTGAAAACCATAGAAGGAAATACTTGAACATAGCTTAGAAAATCGATGGAGATATAACAAAATCATCAGAGATGTCATACAAAAATGAAATCATGTATAGCTAAACTATTATCATAGAAGTTATATACCACCATTTACCAAAAAAAAAAAAGAAAAAATGGTGTGATGGTTTGAATAGATATTGATAAGAACACAAAACACATGACTATCAAAACAGGAGAAAAGATGGAATAAGAACTTTACTAATTACTACCCAGATTATGACTGCCACAGAAACCCTCCTGACTAGTGGAATTCTGTTTTATTGAATAACCAGATAAGGAAAGTTCTAGCAGAAATGTGAATAGAGCGACTAAAATGATTGGGATGGAAACTTCTCTCTTGAAAATAAAGATGATGTAACTACGCACGAGAAATTAATTGATGCTAGGAAAGACACATTGACCAAAAACCTGTTGAGAACTAAAAGAAGTGACTGAGAATCCTAATAAGATAATTTATACAAACATACAAAGTTTAATAAGCAAGAACTAGAATCAAAGGTAATTGTGTCAGTGAATACACAAAGGATAACAATGCATTCCTAATTGATATGTCAGGAACTTGAGTAAAAGAAAAAGTGACAGATGAAGCAAACATGGAACAATTTTGTAACTTTCAAAGCACATGTAATCAAGTTAAACAAAGAAATGTTGCAATACTTTTCCAATATAAGTTAGGATAACATAATGAAGATTAGTTGCAATAAAAGTAAAATGATTATAGTGAAGGTACCAGCTATAACAGTAAATTTAGTGTCACTGATTACGAAAAAGAAGATTAAATGGCCTTGGAATAGATTTTATAAAAGTTATGGAAATCTTAAAGTGATTAGAGAAACCTGACTCAATAATAGTATGGACTGGTGATCTTAACTTTGGTTTTATTATGTGCTGGGAAAGAGGATTAGATTAAGGGTGCAAGTACAGTTACAGAGGAAAGAATAGTGGATTAACAAATGAAAGAGAACATGTCCAAAGACACTTTAATTTATGTGATTCATTCAGCTTTATGCAGGTAATGACAAATTACATGGCACCATTTTCAAATGCAGAAGAAAGTTATTCTTCATATCTTAATATCAAAAATCTCTTCATTTTGTAAAATGGAAATGAATGACTGTAAATGAAATACAGCAACAGAAAAAGAAAAATTCACCATGACAAATCAGACTGGAAAAAGATCAATTAGAAGATTCTAAGCACAAACTGGAAAGAGATCTTGAGAGAGAAATATATGAGATCTTGAGAGGGAAATAACCTCATCTAGTAAGAAACACTAAAATATACTGTGAGGGATTGGGCCAAATGATTACTGAGCGGTAACCAAAAGAAAAATGAACATACGAAATGGAAAATGTCTATAGAGACAGAAAACTGTGGATGAATGGAAGAAAGGCATGGGAGAAGAATAATATAATGACGTAAAAGAAGCAGGAGGATAAGAGAATTGGACAAGAAATAAAGCAGATGTAGAAATAATAGAATCCCATGGAGAAGAACAAGCAAAGAAACAGGAAATCAGAGATTAGATGATATAAAGTTGCAGATAGATATAAAAATCACCCTAGGAAATATGCTAGATGTTGATATACCAATCTAGATTGGTATTAAGCTCAGATTTTAAGGAAAATCTGGAAGATAAACTGTTCAGCTAATATGGTGAAGATGATGTGATAAGAATGACTGAGTAGCATGGCAGAAGTTCAGTTCCAAAACCAATTGGAATACCAGTCCTATTCCCAACAAAGACAAAACCAGCAGTAGTGAAACCAATAATATTATTGAGGCAAAGTCTGAATGAGCACAAAAGTACAGACATTTACAAATTTGTGTTTGTAACACTAATACACAAAGGGATATCTGTAAGCTAATACCTATACAATACAAACCATGTAGCTTGACTTTGCATGAAATAGAATTCTTTCAGAGAGTGGTAAAAGGACATACATTAAACCATATAATCAAAAATAGTTACATAAACATAGGCTAGCATGGATTTGTGCCTAGAAAAAGTACGCAAGCCTGATTATTAGCTAATTAAAGTGACATGTAAGTTTAATACAAGAGAAAATAATGGATAATTTTTTCTTGACTTTTGAAAAGCATTTGATAAGGTGAACCTAAGGATTTTGCAAGAGAGAGTAGCTAAACAAAACATTGAGGGTAAGACTGGAAGATGGATTAGTTTTTAACCGACAAATAGTTCAAACTGGTAACAAATAGAACCAACTGTTGGGGAAGATGTCCTATCTTGGGTACCACAGGGAAGTGTTTGCCTCATTACTCTGTGTAATAGTGATCTTGCACATCAACAGCAGAGTAAAGGAAAGGATAGGAGCTTTAAAGGAGCTCTCCCAGTGACATCATAGTAAGCAAAATTATTGGATCAGATACTGATCAGATGGGAATGGAAAAAAACGACACAATTTTCAGATGGGGAGAAGTAAACCTATTGAAATTTAATGAAGATGAATAAGTAATGAGACAGGTAAAGGATTTATTGATTGTACTACATAAAGGCTCAACAGACAAAATGATAAAAAAGTGGGACAAATGTAAAAGATTTAAGTGTCATAAACTTAGGTTTCAGAGAGCATATTAAGAAGATAACACTATCAGTTGATATATGGTATGTTGCCAAAAAGTTTTACTGTAAGAGATAGAAACCTATTGATGAGAATGATTAATTGATTTGTTGTGGATTTGCTTGAAGTATGTGAAACAAACAGAAATAGATGTATGAGATGATATGGAAGCTCTTTATAAGAAAAATTGAGGGGAGGAAACATGAACTATCATGAAAGGCTGAAAGAAATGCAGTGCTGTTTACACTAGAGAGAAGAATAAGATATATATAATCTAAGAATGAGAACAGATTGAAGGTATAAAAAAAAAATATGTTTAGTAAGATATAATCTAAGAATGACAACAAATTGAAGGTATAAAAAAATGTGTTAAGTGTTAAACCTGGTAAGATACAGTTATTAAGTTGTCAAGAATTCCATTTAACATTCTGAAAATAATTCAACAAAAATATGATACGGGTCAACCAGGACACTAGAATATATCATTCAGTGTACTTCCTAGAGAAATAAAAAATATGCATGGAACAATTACAGAAATATTTAAAAGAGTACTTGACATTTGGTTTAAATCAGGCCAAGATGAACCAAGAATGGATAATTTTGTAATGCATGTAGCAGCTGAGAAGAATATTATTACTCATCATGCAAGACATGTAATTTGTGCTAACCCTGCCAGTTGGCTGAATCTCGCCATAGGTACACATGTGTACACTATGTGGTAATGGTTAGTGTTTCTGGCCTTGAGTCATCACATTCAGCCTGGGGTTGGACATGCATGGGTTCAAAGTCTAGGCGAGACAGTCAGGCTTTTCCTATCCCTGATTCATCCTTGCCTCTGACTGGTCAATAAATGAATTTATGGGTTAGGCTCGGGCGTGTATGTTAGGCTGGGGTGTGTATACATACATACATGGTTAAGAGATGGAGCAACACATGTATAAAACTCTTCCCATGTAACACACAGTCATCACGTACATACACTCTATCTGACTAATGTAGAAATGAGAATCTTTGGAAGATAACATATATAAACATATGCAGGCCCATAGGTGAGAACTCTTGAATCAAAATTAGTTACATCAGTGAATGCACAATGGATAACAATACAATCCTAAATTAATGACAGGAACTTTGATTGATGAAAAAGTGAAAGATGAAGCACTCTTGGAACAATCTGAAATGTTCAGAGCAGGTACATTGACAGGGTAGAAGAAAAACAGATAATGAAGATACAATGAATATGACCTAATTGAATGATGCAAGAATAACTTGCAGAAGTGAAGGAAATCTGACCTGATAATAATATGGACTTTAACTTCCATTTCATTAGATGGTAAGAAAGAGGTGTAGATTACAAATACAAATACAATTACAAAGGAGAGAATAATGGATCCACAGGGAAAAGAGATCTTTAAAGACATTGATTTATGTTACTACGTCTTTTTTGTGCAGATAAAACATAAACTGACGAGTGGGAACAAGCAGTACAAAAGTTATTATTTTTACAAATGACATGAATCTTTTTTGAGATATAGAGGTAAATCAAGTCTAGATCATATTATAGAAATAACTGCAATGTAAAAAATGGAAATGAATGATTGTGAACATGATACAGCAATATTTTGTAAAGGACTGGATTAAGTGATATATTTTCACCATGAGAAATCCAACTGGAAATGTATTCATTGAGATTATGAACATGAAATGGATTAAAGCCAAGAAATATTGAAATCCCATGAAAGAGAATAAAGAATGAATGAAGAAAAATTTATACAGAACCTGGAAAGGTATCCAAAATTGCTCTTAATGTATTTGAACAACAACAAAATAAAAAGATTGTAGGAGACAGATGCAAATATGACTTTGAGAAAATATGTAGTGTTGACTGACCAATTTTGATTTATATTCAAATCAAAAGGTCAGATTGGAAGATAAATTGGTTAGCCAGTATGATGAAAATGCACTTCTAGTTGTTGAAATATCGGAAGGTTATGAAATTAAAGTGATTGATCAACTGAGAAAATTCAGATGGAATCCCAGTCACATTCCTCTAAAGGACAGACAACAATTGTGAAACAAGGCAGTCAGGATGAGAGCTAACTTGCAGACATTCACAAATTGGCACACATGTAACAATGGTACACAGGAGGACATAAGTTAATACCTAAGCAATATAGAAGAATCAGCTTGAGTTTACATGCAGTACAAGTTTTGGAAAGAATGATGGAAAGGCATATGTTCAGCCATCTGATCAAGAATAGTTATTTAAACAAAAGCCAACCTGGATTTGTGCTGGGAAAAATTATGCAAACCCAATTATTATAGTTATTAGTTCATTCCAATGACATATGTGAAAGTTTAATTCAAGGAAAAAGAATGTATTCTGTTTTTCTTGTCTGCATAAGTTTGTGACAAGGTAAATGATAGGATTTTGTGCAAGAGATATGGTTGACAAAATGTAAGATTGGATAATGGATTTTAAACAACCATGCATGAGGAAGAAGGTGTTAGCCTTTTTGCTCTGTATTAATGATTTCAGACATCAACATTGAAGTAAAGGAGACTATATTAAGGAGCTTTGCCGGTGACGCCAGAGTATACAAAATGATTGTATCAGATACTGATCAGTTAGGGATGCAAAAAGACAATTAATAAATTGACTCAGTTCATAGATGGACAGAAGTGAACCAAATGGAATTTAATTAAGAAGGATTTGAACAAATGAGTTATGAGTGAAGGAAGGATTCATTGGTGGTACCATATAAAGGTTCATCAGGGAATGTGATGAAATGGGGACAAACAAAAAATATTTGAGTGTCGTCATAGATGAGAAACTAGATTTCAGAGAACTTATTGAGAAGATAATGCCATCAAGTGATGATTAGTATGATTCTTAGAAGTTTCTTTGCATGAGAAAGAAAATTTATTGTGGAATTTCTCGGAGGACACATGTCAAAAGTGAATTGCGGAGAGAATTGGATCTGTTGGTGTCCTCATCAATATTGATGGAATCTGAAGATGTTGAAAATAGTAGTGATGATGAGGGACAGATAAGTGAAAAAGTGGCAATGGAGAGATTGAGGTTAGAATTTGAACTTTAGAAAATGCAACTAGAGGCAGAAAAAGAGAATTCAGGCAGATGAAAAAATAAGACTTAGTTAATTAGAAATAGAGAGAACTGGTACAACAAAAACTGGAGATGAAGATGGTAAAGTCAGTTACCAGAGTTTATAGAAGCAGCAGCTGGGGACTTCATCATTGAATTTGAAAAACTTGCAACTATTAAAGAAAGGAATGAAATTGACTGGGCTGTGTTGGTGCAGAGTAAATTCAGGTGTGAGGCTAGTGAGGCAGGGTGGTGCTGGGAATGGAGGAAGGCAAGCGAGTATGAATATGTACATGTGAATGGTTGTGTATTTGTATGTATATGTGTATAAGCATTTATGCATATATATGTATGCATATGAGTGGATGGGTCTTTCTTCATCTGTTTCTTGGTGCTACCTTACTGACGCAGGAAGCGGTGATCAAGTATAATGTAATTAAATAGCTACCAAGCATAGGATAATCTTGAAGCTGCAGGATCCCCTGAATATGGGGTCCTAGGGCAATATGATAATGAAAATAAGTAATATATATATATATATATATATATATATATATATATATATATATATATATATATATATATATTATTTTTTTTTTTTTTGCTATGTCGCTGTCTCCCACGTTTGGGAGGTAGCGCAAGGAAACAGATGAAAGAAATGGCCAAACCCACCCCCATACACATGTATATACACACACACGTCCACACACGCAAATATACATACCTATACATCTCAGTGTACACATATATATACACACACAGACACATACATATATACCCATGCACACAATTCACACTGTCTGCCTTTATTCATTCCCATCGCCACCTCGCCACACATGGAATACCATCCCCCTCCCCCCTCTGTGTGCAGGGTAGCACTAGGAAAAGACAGAAAAGGCATCATTCGTTCACACTCAGTCTCTAGCTGACATGCAATAATGCCCGAAACCACAGCTCCCTTTCCACATCCAGGCTCCACACAGCTTTCCATGGTTTACCCCAGACGCTTCACATGCCCTGATTCAATCCACTGACAGCACGTCAACCCCGGTATACCACATTGATCCAATTCACTCTATTCCTTGCCCGCCTTTCACCCTCCTGCATGTTCAGGCCCCGATCACTCAAAATCTTTTTCACTCCATCTTTCCACCTCCAATTTGGTCTCCCACTTCTCCTTGTTCCCTCCACCTCCGACACATATATCCTTTTGGTCAATCTTTCCTCACTCATTCTCTCCATGTGCCCAAACCATTTCAAAACACCCTCTTCTGCTCTCTCAACCCCACTCTTTTTATTTCCACACATCTCTCTTACTCTTACATTACTTACTCGATCAAACCACCTCACACCACACATTGTCCTCAAACATCTCATTTCCAGCACATCCACCCTCCTATGCACAACCCTATCCATAGCCACGCCTCGCAACCATACAACATTGTTGGAACCACTATTCCTTCAAACTTACCCATTTTTGCTTTCCGAGATAATGTTCTCGACTTCCACACATTCTTCAAGGCTCCCAGGATTTTCGCCCCCTCCCCCACCCTATGATTCACTTCCGCTTCCATGGTTCCATCCGCTGCCAAATCCACTCCCAGATATCTAAAACATTTTACTTCCTCCAGTTTTTCTCCATTCAAACTTACCTCCCAATTGACTTGACCCTCAACCCTACTGTACCTAATAACCTTGCTCTTATTCACATTTACTCTTAACTCTCTTCTTTCACACACTTTACCAAACTCAGTCACCAGCTTCTGCAGTTTCTCACATGAATCAGCCACCAGCGCTGTATCATCAGCGAACAACAACTGACTCACTTCCCAAGCTCTCTCATCCACAACAGACTTCATTCTTGCCCCTCTTTCCAAAACTCTCGCATTCACCTCCCTAACAACCCCATCCATAAACAAATTAAACAACCATGGAGACATCACACACCCCTGCCGCAAACCTACATTCACTGAGAACCAATCACTTTCCTCTCTTCCTACACGTACACATGCCTTACATCCTCGATAAAAGCTTTTCACTGCTTCTAACAACTTTCCTCCCACACCATATATTCTTAATACCTTCCACAGAGCATCTCTATCAACTCTATCATATGCCTTCTCCAGATCCATAAATGCTACATACAAATCCATTTGCTTTTCTAATATATATATATATATATATATATATATATATATATATATATATATATATATATATATATATATATATATATATATACATACACACACACACACACATATATATATATATATATATATATATATATATATATATATATATATATATATATATATATATATATATATATATACACACACGAACAAAATGCATATGAACGCGCACCTTCATATAGCATACAAACCTCCAACAGTCAGGATTGAACCCGGGACCCCTGTGCAACAGGCGGGAGCGCTCACTAGGCTATGATCACCCCTAATAGGGAAATGATTTTGAATACTTTGTACTCGAATACCCTTCGTCTCAGGTTGGTGAGCAACAGGCTCTACACCAGTCATTTCCCATCAGGCTCACACAGCCAGCAGATAGCTTTTACGGAACTTAACTGTACAACACGGAGGTCTTTGAATACAAACAAAGTTTATATGAACGCGCACCTTCATAGAACATACAAACCTCATGTGTGGTGGGGTGGCAACGGGTATGAATAAGGGCAGACAGTTTGAATTATGTACATGTGTATATATGTATACGTTGAGATGTATAGGTATGTATATGTGCATGTGTGGACATGTATGTATATACATGTGCATGTGGGTTGGTTGAGCCATTCTTTCATCTGTTTCCTTGTGCTTCCTCGATAATGCAGGAGACAGCAACAAAGTATAATGAATATATATATATATATATATATATATATATATATATATATATATATATATATATATATATATATATATATATTATTTTTTTTTATTATACTTTGTCGCTGTCTCCCGCGTTTGCGAGGTAGCGCAAGGAAACAGACGAAAGAAATGGCCCAACCCCCCCATACACATGTATATACATACGTCCACACACGCAAATATACACACCTACACAGCTTTTCATGGTTTACCCCAGACGCTTCACATGCCTTGATTCAATCCACTGACAGCACGTCAACCCCGGTATACCACATCGCTCCAATTCACTCTATTCCTTGCCCTCCTTTCACCCTCCTGCATGTTCAGGCCCCGATCACACAAAATCTTTTTCACTCCATCTTTCCACCTCCAGTTTGGTATCCCTCTTCTCCTCGTTCCGTCCACCTCCGACACATATATCCTCTTGGTCAATCTTTCCTCACTCATTCTCTCCATGTGCCCAAACCACTTCAAAACACCCTCTTCTGCTCTCTCAACCACGCTCTTTTTATTTCCACACATCTCTCTTACCCTTACGTTACTCACTCGATCAAACCACCTCACACCACACATTGTCCTCAAACATCTTGTTTCCAGCACATCCATCCTCCTGCGCACCACTCTATCCATAGCCCACGCCTCGCAACCATACAACATTGTTGGAACCACTATTCCTTCAAACATACCCATTTTTGCTTTCCGAGATAATGTTCTCGACTTCCACACATTCTTCAAGGCCCCCAGGAATTTTCGCTCCCCTCCCCCACCCTATGATCCACTTCCGCTTCCATGGTTCCATCCGCTGCCAGATCCACTCCCAGATATCTAAAACACTTCACTTCCTCCAGTTTTTCTCCATTCAAACTCACCTCCCAATTGACTTGACCCTCAACCCTACTGTACCTAATAACCTTGCTCTTATTCACATTTACTCTTAACTCTCTTCTTTCACACACTTTACCAAACTCAGTCACCAGCTTCTGCAGTTTCTCACATGAATCAGCCACCAGCGCTGTATCATCAGCGAACAACAACTGACTCACTTCCCAAGCTCTCTCATCCCCAACAGACTTCATACTTGCCCCTCTTTCCAAAACTCTTGCATTTACCTCCCTAACAACCCCATCCATAAACAAATTAAACAACCATGGAGACATCACACACCCCTGCCCCAAACCTACATTCACTGAGAACCAATCACTTTCCTCTCTTCCTACATGTACACATGCCTTACATCCTCGATAAAAACTTTTCACTGCTTCTAACAACTTTCCTCCCACACCATATATTCTTAATACCTTCCACAGAGCATCTCTATCAACTCTATCATATGCCTTCTCCAGATCCATAAATGCTACATACAAATCCATTTGCTTTTCTAAGTATTTCTCACATACATTCTTCAAAGCAAACACCTGATCCACACATCCTCTACCACTTCTGAAACCACACTGCTCTTCCCCAATCTGATGCTCTGTACATGCCTTCACCCTCTCAGTCAATACCCTCCCATATAATTTACCAGGAATACTCAACAAACTTATACCTCTGTAATTTGAGCACTCACTCTTATCCCATTTGCCTTTGTACAATGGCACTATGCACGCATTCCGCCAATCCTCAGGCACCTCACCATGAGTCATACATACATTAAATAACCTTACCAACCAGTCAACAATACAGTCACCCCCTTTTTTAATAAATTCCACTGCAATACCATCCAAACTTGCTGCCTTGCCGGCTTTCATCTTCCGCAAAGCTTTCACTCCCTCTTCTCTGTTCACCAAATCATTTTCCCTAACCCTCTCACTTTGCACACCACCTCGACCAAAACACCCTATATCTGCCACTCTATCATCAAACACATTCAACAAACCTTCAAAATACTCACTCCATCTCCTTCTCACATCACCACTACTTGTTATCACCTCCCCATTTGCGCCCTTCACTGAAGTTCCCATTTGCTCCCTTGTCTTACGCACTTTATTTACCTCCTTCCAGAACATCTTTTTATTTTTTTTTTTTTATTATACTTTGTCGCTGTCTCCCGCGTTTGCGAGGTAGCGCAAGGAAACAGACGAAAGAAATGGCCCAACCCCCCCATACACATGTATATACATACGTCCACACACGCAAATATACATACCTACACAGCTTTCCATGGTTTACCCCAGACGCTTCACATGCCCTGCTTCAATCCACTGACAGCACGTCAACCCCGGTATACCACACCGCTCCAATTCACTCTATTCCTTGCCCTCCTTTCACCCTCCTGCATGTTCAGGCCCCGATCACACAAAATCTTTTTCACTCCATCTTTCCACCTCCAATTTGGTCTCCCTCTTCTTGTTCCCTCCACCTCCGACACATATATCCTCTTGGTCAATCTTTCCTCACTCATTCTCTCCATGTGCCCAAACCACTTCAAAACACCCTCTTCTGCTCTCTCAACCACGCTCTTATTATTTCCACACATCTCTCTTACCCTTACGTTACTCACTCGATCAAACCACCTCACTCCACACATTGTCCTCAAACATCTCATTTCCAGCACATCCATCCTCCTGCGCACAACTCTATCCATAGCCCACGCCTCGCAACCATACAACATTGTTGGAACCACTATTCCTTCAAACATACCCATTTTTGCTTTTCGAGATAATGTTCTCGACTTCCACACATTCTTCAAGGCCCCCAGGATTTTCGCCCCCTCCCCCACCCTATGATCCACTTCCGCTTCCATGGTTCCATCCGCTGCCAGATCCACTCCCAGATGTCTAAAACACTTCACTTCCTCCAGTTTTTCTCCATTTAAACTCACCTCCCAATTGACTTGACCCTCAACCCTACTGTACCTAATAACCTTGCTCTTATTCACATTTACTCTTAACTTTCTTCTTCCACACACTTTTCCAAACTCAGTCACCAGCTTCTGCAGTTTTTCACATGAATCAGCCACCAGCGCTGTATCATCAGCGAACAACAACTGACTCACTTCCCAAGCTCTCTCATCCCCAACAGACTTCATACTTGCCCCTCTTTCCAAAACTCTTGCATTTACCTCCCTAACAACCCCATCCATAAACAAATTAAACAACCATGGAGACATCACACACCCCTGCCGCAAACCTACATTCACTGAGAACCAATCACTTTCCTCTCTTCCTACACGTACACATGCCTTACATCCTCGATAAAAACTTTTCACTGCTTCTAACAACTTTCCTCCCACACCATATATTCTTAATACCTTCCACAGAGCATCTCTATCAACTCTATCATATGCCTTCTCCAGATCCATAAATGCTACATACAAATCCATTTGCTTTTCTAAGTATTTCTCACATACATTCTTCAAAGCAAACACCTGATCCACACATCCTCTACCACTTATGAAACCACACTGCTCTTCCCCAATCTGGTGCTCTGTACATGCCTTCACCCTCTTAATCAATACCCTCCCGTATAATTTACCAGGAATACTCAACAAACTTATACCTCTGTAATTTGAGCACTCACTCTTATCCCCTTTGCCTTTGTACAATGGCACTATGCACGCATTCCGCCAATCCTCAGGCACCTCACCATGAGTCATACATACATTAAATAACCTTACCAACCAGTCAACAATACAGTCACCCCCTTTCTTAATAAATTCCACTGCAATACCATCCAAACCCGCTGCCTTGCCGGCTTTCATCTTCCGCAAAGCTTTCACTACCTCTTCTCTGTTTACCAAATCATTTTCCCTTACCCTCTCACTTTGCACACCACCTCGACCCAAACACCCTATATCTGCCACTCTATCATCAAACACATTCAACAAACCTTCAAAATACTCACTCCATCTCCTTCTCACATCACCACTACTTGTTATCACCTTCCCACTTGCGCCCTTCACCGAAGTTCCCATTTGCTCCCTTGTCTTACGCACTTTATTTACCTCCTTCCAGAACATCTTTTTATTCTCCCTAAAATTTAATGATACTCTCTCACCCCAACTCTCATTTGCCCTTTTTTTCACCTCTTGCACCTTTCTCTTGACCTCCTGTCTCTTTCTTTTATACATCTCCCACTCAATTGCATTTTTTCCCTGCAAAAATCGTCCAAATGCCTCTCTCTTCTCTTTCACTAATACTCTTACTTCTTCATCCCACCACTCACTACCCTTTCTAATCAACCCACCTCCCACTCTTCTCATGCCACAAGCATCTTTTGCGCAATCCATCACTGATTCCCTAAATACATCCCATTCCTCCCCCACTCCCCTTACTTCCATTGTTCTCACCTTTTTCCATTCTGTACTCAGTCTCTCCTGGTACTTCCTCACACAGGTCTCCTTCTCAAGCTCACTTACTCTCACCACCCTCTTCACCCCAACATTCACTCTTCTTTTCTGAAAACCCATACAAATCTTCACCTTAGCCTCCAAAAGATAATGATCAGACATCCCTCCAGTTGCACCTCTCAGCACATTAACATCCAAAAGTCTCTCTTTCGCACGTCTGTCAATTAACACGTAATCCAATAACGCTCTCTGGCCATCTCTCCTACTTACATAAGTATACTTATGTATATCTCGCTTTTTAAACCAGGTATTCCCAATCATCAGTCCTTTTTCAGCACATAAATCTACAAGCTCTTCACCATTTCCATTTACAACACTGAACACCCCATGTATACCAATTATTCCCTCAACTGCCACATTACTCACCTTTGCATTCAAATCACCCATCACTATGACCCGGTCTCGTGCATCAAAACCACTAACACACTCATTCAGCTGCTCCCAAAACACTTGCCTCTCTTGATCTTTCTTCTCATGCCCAGGTGCATATGCACCAATAATCACCCACCTCTCTCCATCAACTTTCAGTTTTACCCATATTAATCGAGAATTTACTTTCTTACATTCTATCACATACTCCCACAACTCCTGTTTCAGGAGTATTGCTACTCCTTCCCTTGCTCTTGTCCTCACACTAACCCCTGACTTTACTCCCCAGACATTCCCAAACCACTCTTCCCCTTTACCCTTGAGCTTCGTTTCACTCAGAGCCAAAACATCCAGGTTCCTTTCCTCAAACATACTACCTATCTCTCCTTTTTTCACATCTTGGTTACATCCACACACATTTAGGCACCCCACTCTGAGCCTTCGAGGAGGATGAGCACTCCCCGCGTGACTCCTTCTTCTGTTCCCCATATATATATATATATATATATATATATATATATATATATATATATATATATATATATATATTTTTCTTTTCTTTTAAACTATTTGCCATTTCCCACGTTAGCGAGGTAGCGTTAGGAACAGAGGACTGGGCCTTTTTTGGAATATCCTCCCCTGGCCCCCTCTGTTCCTTCTTTTGGAAAATTTAAAAAAAAAGAGAGGGGAGGATTTCCAGCCCCCTGTTCCCTCTCCTTTTAGTCGCCTTCTACGACATGCAGGGAATACGTGGGAAGTATTCTTAATCCCCTATCCCCAGGGATATATATATATATATATATATATATATATATATATATATATATATATATATATATATATATATATATATATATTTTTTTTTTTTTTTTTTTTTTTTTTTTTCAAACTTCGCCATTTCCCACATTAGCAAGGTAGTGTTAAGAACAGAGGACTGGCCCTCTGAGGGAATATCCTCGCCTAGCCCCCTTCTCTGTTCCTTCTTGTGGAAAATTAAAAAATATATATATATATATATATATATATATATATATATATATATATATATATATATATATATATATATATATATATATTTTTTATTTTTTTTTATTATACTTTGTCGCTGTCTCCCGCGTTTGCGAGGTAGCGCAAGGAAACAGACGAAAGAAATCGCCCAACCCACCCCCATACACATGTATATACATACGTCCACCCATGCAAATATACATACCTGCACAGCTTTCCATGGTTTACCCCAGACGCTTCACATGCCTTGATTCAATCCACTGACAGCACGTCAACCCCGGTATACCACATCGATCCAATTCACTCTATTCCTTGCCCTCCTTTCACCCTCCTGCATGTTCAGGCCCCGATCACACAAAATCTTTTTCACTCCATCTTTCCACCTCCAATTTGGTCTCCCTCTTCTCCTCGTTCCCTCCACCTCCGACACATATATCCTCTTGGTCAATCTTTCCTCACTCATCCTCTCCATGTGCCCAAACCACTTCAAAACACCCTCTTCTGCTCTCTCAACCACGCTCTTTTTATTTCCACACATCTCTCTTACCCTTACGTTACTCACTCGATCAAACCACCTCACACCACACATTGTCCTCAAACATCTCATTTCCAGCACATCCATCCTCCTGCGCACAACTCTATCCATAGCCCACGCCTCGCAACCATACAACATTGTTGGAACCACTATTCCTTCAAACATACCCATTTTTGCTTTCCGAGATAATGTTCTCGACTTCCACACATTCTTCAAGGCCCCCAGAATTTTCGCCCCCTCCCCCACCCTATGATCCACTTCCGCTTCCATGGTTCCATCCGCTGCCAGATCCACTCCCAGATATCTAAAACACTTCACTTCCTCCAGTTTTTCTCCATTCAAACTCACCTTCCAATTGACTTGACCCTCAACCCTACTGTACCTAATAACCTTGCTCTTATTCACATTTACTCTTAACTTTCTTCTTCCACACACTTTACCAAACTCAGTCACCAGCTTCTGCAGTTTCTCACATGAATCAGCCACCAGCGCTGTATCATCAGCGAACAACAACTGACTCACTTCCCAAGCTCTCTCATCCACAACAGACTTCATACTTGCCCCTCTTTCCAAAACTCTTGCATTTACCTCCCTAAACAAATTAAACAACCATGGAGACATCACACACCCCTGCCGCAAACCTACATTCACTGAGAACCAATCACTTTCCTCTCTTCCTACACGTACACATGCCTTACATCCTCGATAAAAGCTTTTCACTGCTTCTAACAACTTTCCTCCCACACCATATATTCTTAATACCTTCCACAGAGCATCTCTATCAACTCTATCATATGCCTTCTCCAGATCCATAAATGCTACATACAAATCCATTTGCTTTTCTAAGTATTTCTCACATACATTCTTCAAAGCAAACACCTGATCCACACATCCTCTACCACTTCTGAAACCACACTGCTCTTCCCCAATCTGGTGCTCTGTACATGCCTTCACCCTCTCAATCAATACCCTCCCATATAACTTACCAGGAATACTCAACAAACTTATACCTCTGTAATTTGAGCACTCACTCTTATCCCCTTTGCTTTTGTACAATGGCACTATGCACGCATTCCGCCAATCCTCAGGCACCTCACCATGAGTCATACATACATTAAATAACCTTACCAACCAGTCAACAATACAGTCACCCCCTTTTTTAATAAATTCCACTGCAATACCATCCAAACCTGCTGCCTTGCCGGCTTTCATCTTCCGCAAAGCTTTCACTACCTCTTCTCTGTTTACCAAATCATTTTCCCTAACCCTCTCACTTTGCACACCACCTCGACCAAAACACCCTATATCTGCCACTCTATCATCAAACACATTCAACAAACCTTCAAAATACTCACTCCATCTCCTTCTCACATCACCACTACTTGTTATCACCTCCCCATTTGCGCCCTTCACTGAAGTTCCCATTTGCTCCCTTGTCTTACGCACTTTATTTACCTCCTTCCAGAACATCTTTTTATTCTCCCTAAAATTTAATGATACTCTCTCACCCCAACTCTCATTTGCCCTCTTTTTCACCTCTTGCACCTTTCTCTTGGCCTCCTGTCTCTTTCTTTTATACATCTCCCACTCAATTGCATTTTTTCCTTGCAAAAATCGTCCAAATGCCTCTCTCTTCTCTTTCACTAATACTCTTACTTCTTCATCCCACCACTCACTACCCTTTCTAATCAACCCACCTCCCACTCTTCTCATGCCACAAGCATCTTTTGCGCAATCCATCACTGATTCCCTAAATACATCCCATTCCTCCCCCACTCCCCTTACTTCCATTGTTCTCACCTTTTTCCATTCTGTACTCAGTCTCTCCTGGTACTTCCTCACACAGGTCTCCTTCCCTAGCTCACTTACTCTCACCACCCTCTTCACCCCAACATTCACTCTTCTTTTCTGAAAACCCATACAAATCTTCACCTTAGCCTCCACAAGATAATGATCAGACATCCCTCCAGTTGCACCTCTCAGCACATTAACATCTAAAAGTCTCTCTTTCGCATGCCTGTCAATTAACACGTAATCCAATAACGCTCTCTGGCCATCTCTCCTACTTACATAAGTATACTTATGTATATCTCGCTTTTTAAACCAGGTATTCCCAATCATCAGTCCTTTTTCAGCACATAAATCTACAAGCTCTTCACCATTTCCATTTACAACACTGAACACCCCATGTATACCAATTATTCCCTCAACTGTCACATTACTCACCTTTGCATTCAAATCACCCATCACTATAACCCGGTCTCGTGCATCAAAACCACTAACACACTCATTCAGCTGCTCCCAAAACACTTGCCTCTCTTGATCTTTCTTCTCATGCCCAGGTGCATATGCACCAATAATCACCCACCTCTCTCCATCAACTCTCAGTTTTACCCATATTAATCGAGAATTTACTTTCTTACACTCTATCACATACTCCCACAACTCCTGTTTCAGGAGTATTGCTACTCCTTCCCTTGCTCTTGTCCTCTCACTAACCCCTGACTTTACTCCCCAGACATTCCCAAACCACTCTTCCCCTTTACCCTTGAGCTTCGTTTCACTCAGAGCCAAAACATCCAGGTTTTTCCTCAAACATACTACCTATCTCTCCTTTTTTCACATCTTGGTTACATCCACACACCTTTAGGCACCCCACTCTGAGCCTTCGAGGAGGATGAGCACTCCCCGCGTGACTCCTTCTTCTGTTTCCCATTTTAGAAAGTTAATACATATATATATATATATATATATATATATATATATATATATATATATATATATATATATATATGTATATATATATATATATATATATATATATAGATGAGAAGTGGTTTTAAGATGAGTGTATGTCTGCTGGGGTGGCCTTTAAGATGGAGTTGAAAGGGCTGTTGTTTATCAGTTGTTGGATTATTTTTGAGTACATGTTTTGTAAACAAGTTTTTGATAATGTAGGTTGCTGCTGAAGTGTAAGCAGAGATAAGCTTTATTATCTCTATCTGAGCAATATTAATTAATTCTTGGGTGGTTTGGATAGGAAGGGTCTAGTGTGGATGCAAATATTTGAGTGTCATGTAAATTGTGGTGGAATTGTACCAGGAGGATCTTTATTCCACCAAGTAGGTGTTGTGTGCGAGTGATTGCTCGGCAGTCATAAATCATTCTGAGTGCTCTGTTTTCCGTGGTTTGCAGTTTTGTTATATTCTCTTTTGAGAGGATGGATGGCCAGGCAGGTTGTATATACTTTAGGATGCAGTGGTTAGATTTTATATTCACTAGCAAATTCTTTTTTATATCCAAATCTGATACCAATCAATACTCTGCAAACATTTGTTTATTTGAGGCTTTTGTACAGATGATAGTGGTATGGTCTGTGAGTATCCCATGTACTGTACATGATGCCCCAAAAAAGTTGTTTTGTTGGCCATACAAGATAATGGAAGGGTGCAGGTTACAGTAATGTCAGTCTAGGTTTAAAAGAGTAACTAAAGACTTCCGTTTGATGCAGATACTCTGTTCTGGGTGAACCATTTTTCAGTTGTATAATGTGCTGTTGCATGTTTGTTGTTCCCTCTGTGATCTATAAGAATAAGTAGGAGGTTGTGCTGGAGGAGCTGCTTCTTTGGAAACTCCATTTAGGGGTTTTACATGGACACTTAACACCCCTCTCTAGCACTCCATAATTTGAAAACTCCCTACTTCAGCACAAAAAAGAATTCAGGTGTTCAGTGAATTGGCATTAGTGTAACTTAATGCTTTGTTGTAAGGATATTTCCCAGGCAGCGTGCAAGGAATAGAGTGAATTGGAACAATGTGGTATACCAGGGTTGACGTGCTGTCAATGGATTGAACCAGGGCATGTGGAAAGGGAGCTGTGGTTTCAGTGCATTACACATGACAGCTGGAGACTGAGTGTGAATGAATGTGGCCTTTTTTGTCTTTTCCTAGCACTACCGTGCGGGGGGAGGGGGTGCCATTTCGTGGGTGGCGGGGTGGCGACGGGAATGGATGAAGGCAGCAAGTATGAATATGCCTTGTATGTGTATGTATGTATACGTTGAAATGTATTGGTATGTATATGTGCATGTATGTGGGTTGGATTAGCCATTCTTTCGTTTGTTTCCTTGCGCTACCTCGCGAGACAGCAACAAAGTATAATGATAAAAAGATATGTATATATATATATATATATATATATATATATATATATATATTTTTTTTTTTTGCTTTGTCGCTGTCTCCCGCGTTTGCGAGGTAGCGCAAGGAAACAGACGAAAGAAATGGCCCAACCCACCCCCATACACATGTATATACATACGTCCACACACGCAAATATACATACCTACACAGCTTTCCATGGTTTACCCCAGACGCTTCACATGCCCTGATTCAATCCACTGACAGCACGTCAACCCCGGTATACCACATCGATCCAATTCACTCTATTCCTTGCCCTCCTTTCACCCTCCTGCATGTTCAGGCCCCGATCACACAAAATCTTTTTCACTCCATCTTTCCACCTCCAATTTGGTCTCCCACTTCTCCTTGTTCCCTCCACCTCCGACACATATATCCTCTTGGTCAATCTTTCCTCACTCATTCTCTCCATGTGCCCAAAC
Organism: Panulirus ornatus; assembly: GCF_036320965.1. Lineage (NCBI taxonomy): Eukaryota > Metazoa > Arthropoda > Malacostraca > Decapoda > Palinuridae > Panulirus > Panulirus ornatus. Next base: position 13,871,137 of record NC_092230.1, on the reverse strand, counting down.
CATTTCAAAACACCCTCTTCTGCTCTCTCAACCACGCTCTTTTTATTTCCACACATCTCTCTTACCCTTACGTTACTTACTCGATCAAACCACCTCACACCACACATTGTCCTCAAGCATCTCATTTCCAGCACATCCATCCTCCTGCGCACAACTCTATCCATAGCCCACGCCTCGCAACCATACAACATTGTTGGAACCACTATTCCTTCAAACATAGCCATTTTTGCTTTCCGAGATAATGTTCTCGACTTCCACACATTCTTCAAGGCTCCCAGGATTTTCGCTCCCTCCCCCACCCTATGATCCACGTCCACTTCCAGGGTTCCATCCGCGGATATATATATATATATATATATATATATATATATATATATATATATATATATATATTTTTTTGCTTTGTCGCTGTCTCCCGCGTTTGCGAGGTAGCGCAAGGAAACAGACGAAAGAAATGGCCCAACCCACCCCCTTACACATGTATATACATACACGTCCACACATGCAAATATACATACCTATACATCTCAATGTACACATATATATACACCCACAGACACACAAATATATACCCATGCACACAATTCACACTGTCTGCCTTTATTCATTCCCATCGCCACCTCGCCACACATGGAATACCATCCCCCTCCCCCGTCATGTGTGCAAGGTAGAGCTAGGAAAAGACAACAAAGGCCCCATTCGTTCACACTCAGTCTCTAGCTGTCATACAATAATGCCCGAAACCACAGCTCCCTTTCCACATTCAGGCCCCACATAACTTTCCATGGTTTACCCCAGACGCTTCACATGCCCTGATTCAATCCACTGACAGCACATCAACCCCGGTATACCACATCGATCCAATTCACTCTATTCCTTGCCCGTCTTTCACCCTCCTGCATGTTCAGGCCCCGATCACTCAAAATCTTTTTCACTCCATCTTTCCATCTCCAATTTGGTCTCCCACTTCTCCTTGTTCCCTCCACCTCCGACACATATATCCTCTTGGTCAATCTTTCCTCACTCATTCTCTCCATGTGCCCAAACCATTTCAAAACACCCTCTTCTGCTCTCTCAACCACGCTCTTTTTATTATCACACATCTCTCTTACTCGTACATTACTTACTCGATCAAACCACCTCACACCACACATTGTCCTCAAACATCTCATTTCCAGCACATCCACCCTCCTGCGCACAACTCTATCCATAGCCGGCGCCTCACAACCATACAACATTGTTGGAACCACTATTCATTCAAACATACTCATTTTTGCTTTCCGAGATAATGTTCTCGACTTCCACGCATTCTTCAAGGCTCCCAGGATTTTCGCCCCCTCCCCCACCCTATGATTCACTTCTGCTTCCATGGTTCCAATTGCTGCCAGATCCACCCCCAGATATCTAAAACACTTTACTTCCTCCAGTTTTTCTCCATTCAAACTTACCTCCCAATTGACTTGACCCTCAACCCGACTGTCCCTAATAACCTTGCTCTTATTCACATTTACTCTTAACTTTCTTCTTTCACACACTTTACCAAACTCAGTCACCAGCCTCTGCAGTTTCTAACATGAATCAGCCAACAGCGCTGTATCATCAGCGAACAACAACTGACTCACTTCCCAAGCTCTCTTATCCACAACAGACTGCATACTTGCCCCTCTTTCCAAAACTCTTGCATTCACTTCCCCAACAACCCCATCCATAAACAAATTAAACAACCATGGAGACATCACACACCCCTGCCGCAAACCTACATTCACTGAGAACCAATCACTTTCCTCTCTTCCTACACGTACACGTGCCTTACATCCTCGATAAAAACTTTTCACTGCTTCTAACAACTTGCTTCCCACACCATATATTCTTAATACCTTCCACAGAGCGTCTCTATCAACTCTATCGTATGCCTTCCCCAGATCCATAAATGCTACATACAAATCCATTTGCTTTTCTAAGTATTTCTCACATACATTCTTCAAAGCAAACACCTGATCCACGCATCCTCTACCACTTCTGAAACCACACTGCTCTTCCCCAATCTGATGCTCTGTACATGCCTTCACCATCAATCAATACCCCTGCATATAATTTCCCAGGAATACTCAACAAACTTATACCTCTGTAATTTGAGCACTCACTCGTATCCCCTTTGCCTATGTACAGTTGCACTATGCAAGCATTCCGCCAATCCTCAGGCACCTCACCATGAATCATACATACATTAAGTAACCTTACCAACTAGTCAACAATACAATCACCCCTTTTTTAATAAATTCCACTACAATACCATCCAAACCTGCTGCCTTGCCGGCTTTCATCTTCCGCAAAGCTTTTACTACCTCTTCTCTGTTTACCAAATCATTTTCCGTAACCCTCTCACTTTGCACACCACCCTATATCTGCCACTCTATCATCAAACATATTCAACAAACCTTCAAAATACTCACTCTATCTCCTTCTCACATCACCACTACTTGTTGTCACCTGCCCATTAGCCCCCTTCACTGAAGTTCCCCTTTGTTACCTTGTCATACGCACTTTATTTACCTCCTTCCAAAACATCTTTTTATTCTCCCTAAGATTTAATATATGTATATATATATATATATATATATATATATATATATATATATATATATATATATATATATATATATATTTTCTTTATTTTTTTTTTGTTATACTTTGTCGCTGTCTCCCCGCTTTAGCGAGGTAGTGCAAGGAAACAGAAGAAAGAATGACCCACCCACTCACATACACATGTATATGCATACACATCCACACACGCACATATAAATACCTATACATCTCAACAAATACATATATATACACACACAGACATATACATATATACACATGTACATAATTCATGCTGTCTGCCCTTATTCATACCCGTTGCCACCCCGCCACACATGAAATAACAACCCCCTCCCCCCACATGTGCATAAGATAGCGCTAGGAAAAGACAACAAAGGCCACATTCGTTCACACTCAGCCTTTAGCTGTCATGTATAATGCACCGAAACCACAGCTCCCTTTCCACATCCAGGCCCCACAGAACTTTCCATGGTTTACCCCAGACGCTTCACATGCCCTGATTCAATCCATTGACAGCACGTTCACCCCGGTATACCACATCGTTCCAATTCACTCTATTCCTTGCACACCTTTCACCCTCCTGCATGTTCAGGCTCCGATCACTCAAAATCTTTTTCACTCCATCTTTCCACCTCCAGTTTGGTCTCCCACTTCTTCTCATTCCCTCCACCTCTGACACATATATCCTCTTGGTCAATCTTTCCTCACTCATTCTCTCCATGTGACCAAACTATTTCAAAACACCCTCTTCTGCTCTCTCAACCACACACTTTTTATTTCCACACATCTCTCTTACCCTTTCATTACATACTCGATCAAACCACCTCACGCCACATATTGTCCTCAAACATCTCATTTCCAGCACATCCACCTTCCTCCGCACAATTCTATCTATAGCCCACGCCTTGCAACCATATACCATTGTTGGAACCATTATTCCTTCAAACATACCCATTTTTGCTTTCCAAGATAACGTTCTCGACTTTCACACATTCTTCAACGCGCCCACAACTTTCGCCCCCTCCCCCACCCTATGATTCGCTTCCGCTTCCATGGTTCCATCCGCTGCCAAATCCACTCCCAGATATCTAAAACACTTCACTTCCTCCAGTTTTTCTCCATTCAAACTTACATCCCAATTGACTTGTCCCTCAACCCTACTGTACCTAATAACCTTGCTCTTATTCAAATTTACTCTTGGCTTTCTTCTTTCACACACTTTACTAAACTCAGTCACAAGCTTCTGCAGTTTCTCACCCAAATCAGCCACCCGTGCTGTATCATCAATGAACAATAGCTGACTCACTTCCCAAGCTCTCTCATCCACAACAGACTGCATACTTGCCCCTCTTTCCAAAACTCTTGCATTCACTCCCTAACATCCCCAAACATAAACAAATTAAACAACCATGGAGACATCATGCACCCCTGCTGCAAACCAACATTCACTGAGAACCAATCACTTTCCTCTTTTCCTACATGTACACATGCCTTACATCCTCAATAAAAACCTTTCACTACTTCTAACAACTTGCCTCCCACACCATATATTCTTGATACCTTCAACAGAGCATCTCTATCAACTCTATCATATCCTCTCTCCAGATCCATAAATGCTACATACAAATCCATTTGCTTTTCTAAGTATTTCTCACATACATTCTTCAAAGCAAACACCTGATCCACACATCCTCTACCACTTCTGAAACCACACTGCTCTTCCCCAATCTGATGCTCTGTACATGCCTTCACCCTCTCAATCAATACCCTCCCATATAATTTCCCAGGAATACTCAACAAACTTGTACCTCTGTAATTTGAGCAGTCACTTTTATCCCCTTTGCCTTTATACAATGGCACTATGCAAGCATTCTGCCAATCCTCAGGCACCTCACCATGAGTCATACATACATTGAATAACCTTACCAACCAGTCAACAATAGTCACCCCCTTTTTTAATAAATTCCACTACAATACCATCCAAACCCACTGCCTTGCTGGCTTTCATCTTCCGCAAAGCTTTTACTACCTCTTCTCTGTTAACCAAATCATTCTCCCTAACCCTCTCACTTTGCACACCATCTTGACCAAAACACCCTATATCTGCCACTCTATCATCAAACACATTCAACAAACCTTCAAGATACTCATTCCATCTCCTCACATCACCACTACTTGGTATCACCCCTTTAGCCTCCTTTACTGATGTTCCCATTTGTTCCCTTGTCTTACGCACTTTATTTACCTCCTTCCAAAACATCTTTTTATTCTCCCTAAAATTTAATGATACTCTCTCGCCCCAACTCTCATTTGCCCTCTTTTTCACCTCTTGCACCTTTCTCTTGACCTCCTGCCTCTTTCTTTTATACATCTCCCAGTCATTTGCATTACCCTGCAGAAATTGTCCAAATGCCTCTCTCTTCTCTTTCACTAATAATCTTACTTCTTCATCCCACCACTCACTACCCTTTCTAATCTGCCCACTTCCCATCCTTTTCACGCCACAAGCATCCTTTGTGCAAGCCATCACTGTTTCCCTAAATACATCCCATTCTTCCCCCACTCCCCCTTACGTCCTTTGTTCTCACCTTTTTCCACTCTGTACTCATTCTTTCCTGGTACTTCCTCACACAAGTCTCCTTCCCAAGCTCACTTACTCTCACCACTCTCTTCACCCCAACATTCTCTCGTCTTTTTTAAAAACGTCTACAAATCCTCACTTTTGCCTCCACAAGATAATGATCAGACATCCCTCCAGTTGCACCTCTCAGCGCATTAACATCCAAAAGTCTCTCTTTTGCGTGCCTATCAATTAACACGTAATCCAATAACGCTCTCTGGCCATCTCTCCTACTTACATATGTATGCTTATTTATATCTTTCTTTTTAAACCAGGTATTCCCAATCACCAGTCCTTTTTCAGCACATAAATCTACAAGCTCTTCACCATTTCCATTTACAACACTGGGCACCCCATGTGCACCAATTATTCCCTCAACTGCCACATTACTCACCATTGCATTCAAATCACCCATCACTATATATATATATATATATATATATATATATATATATATATATATATATATATATATATATGCGGGAAATGGCGAATAGTATGAAAGATATATATATATATATATATATATATATATATATATATATATATATATATATATATATATATATATATATATATATATATATATTATATATTATCCCTGGGGATAGGGGAGAAAGAATACTTCCCACGTATTCCCTGCGTGTCGTAGAAGGCGACTAAAAGGGAAGGGAGTGGGGGGCTGGAAATCCTCCCCTCTCTTTTTTTTTTTTTTTCAAAAGAAGGAACAGAGAAGGGGGCCAGGTGAGGGTATTCCCTCAAAGGCCCAGTCCTCTGTTCTTAACGCTACCTCGCTATCGCGGGAAATGGCGAATAGTATGAAAAAAAAAAAAAATATATATATATATATATATATTTTCCCTGGGGATAGGGGAGTAAGAATACTTCCCACGTATTCCCTGTGTGTCGTAGAAGGCGACTAAAAGGGGAGGGAGCGGGGGGTTGGAAACCCTCCCCTCTCAATTTTTTTTAATTTTCCAAAAGAAGGAAAAGAGAAGGGGGCCAGGTGAGGATATTCCCTCAATGGCCCAGTCCTCTGTTCTTAACGCTACCTCGCTAACGCGGGAAATGGCGAATAGTTTGAAAAAAAAAAATATATATACGTATATATATATATAAATAAACAGGTAGGATACAGAGTTGTTAAGTTCTCAAGAATATAATGGAACATACTGAAAATAAATCAGATAAAAATATATGACAGCCCAATCAAGAAGCTAGAACAATTGTTAAATGTACTGCTAGGAGAAATTTGAAACATGCATAGAACAGCAGAAACATGTAAAATGTATAGTTCAAATCAGTCCCAGATGAACAAAGAAAAGATTATTATGTAATGCCAGTGGGCAGCTGAGAAGAAAGTCTTATCAAGCAAAACAAGAGGCACATGCTTCACGCTAAATCTCATTGTAGATACTTGTAGGTAGGTAGGTATTTCTCTCTCAGCTGGACAACTACTTATGTGGAAAGACCTTTATTTTGGTATGTGATGGTTTAAAGTTCTTAAATTTGAACATGTTCACATCATTTTCATTTCTATAAATATCAGTGCAAGAGTATGATTAATAAGGGGAGAAGTATCTGACAAAGATTTAACAACGAATTGCAGTATACCAGTGTTTTTGCTTGAGGATAACATGCTTAGTGTTTCAGTGCTATTAAGGTTTACACTGTTTGAAGTGTTGTTGATTGTGGTATTCTGGAGGCAGTGTTACAGGAATAAGATGTGCATACTTGCACCTCAAAATGAATACCAATCTTTTAGTGATTTGAGAGAGTAACCATAGGCTCATAGTAATGTTTTTTTCGTATAGCACAAATACAATTGTTAATTTTATTTATTTTTTACATTGTTGGGAGGTACCACGAAGTACAATTAAAACCATAGAAGGTATTTATTGTCCATTTTTCGCTGGTAACTTTTATATCATAATGTCATGGAATAATATCACAAAATAAATTAATGAGATTATTTAAAAAACCCTACCCCACCCCATGCTGCTCGCTCCTAACCCCCTCCCCATTCTTTACATCCCTTGAAAGTAGAACCCTGTGTATTGAGAAAAGGTATGCTATTTATGTCTTTGTGTACCTGTGTTTGATCATCTACATTCATTTTTTACTGAAATACTGAGAATAAATCCATCATGATGGTTTTTAGGACCTTAAAAAAGTAGGACTGACTCTCATGGCATAATTCCTACAGTGTCATACGTTAAAATCATATTACCAAGTAAAGTCTGACTGGTTTTTTACCAGGTAATAACTTTGTTGCTGTAAATGGTGAATAGATGAGTCTCCTTTTGTTTATTTATATGAAAATTTTTTATGAAGATTGAACTTCCATCTTTGCATATTTTTTTATCACTGTAGGTTATATTTCTGCGGGCAAGTATATTACTGTAAATAAGTAACAAAATGTGATTTAATGTACTTACTACTGTAATCAGTTTTATGAAATAAAGATCCTGAAACTTGGTCATGCAGTCTTTCAGATACCTACCATACACCTCAGGTGAAGTGAATGTGGCTGTCTTTAGACTAATTTTGAAAATTACTTATGACCTGCAAACTCTAATGTTTTAGTTTGAAAGAATCTGATTTAAGGGAATGTCTAACAATGAAATATGCTTTAACTGACATGAATGTGGTTAGAAAACTGAAAATATCGTGTAGAGAAAGGGTGTAAGGATGAAAGAAAGAGTTGAGAAGTCGAGTTTTTCAGTTTTTTTCTTTCCTTACGTTCCTTCCCCAAGATTCCCTTCTGTGGGTTTTTTTTAGTACTTGAGGAACCAGCCACCTCCACCTGGTGGAACAAGATATCAAAAAGTGTAGTGCTGTGTGTGTTTAGGGGTGATCATAGGAAAGTTGATGAGTTAAGAGTCTTCAATTTGAAAGTTGTATTTTGAACACAAGTGGCCTTGTTTTATTTTGAATTGCATGGGAAAGACAAACAACAGAGAGCCTGTTTGGCCATGTCAGTTATTTGTTATGAACTTTATTATTATAATTCTAAGTGAATGAGGTAAAAATAGAACAGTGAAATAAAGAATACTATAAACAATCATCCCCTTTACCCTTGAGCTTCGTTTCACTCAGAGCCAAAACATCCAGGTTCCTTTCCTCAAACATACTACCTATCTCTCCTTTTTTCACATCTTGGTTACATCCACACACATTTAGGCACCCCACTCTGAGCCTTCGAGGAGGATGAGCACTCCCCGCGTGACTCCTTCTTCTGTTTCCCATTTTAGAAAGTTGATACAAGGAGGGGAGGATTTCTGGCCCCCCGCTCCCGTCCCCTCTAGTCGCTTTCTACGACACGCGAGGAATACGTGGGAAGTATTCTTTCACCCCTATCCCCAGGGATAATATACATATATATATATACATATACACATACACACACATACACATACATACGCACATATACACACACACACACATACATATATATACATATGAAAAATGTAAGAAACAATTTAGAAAACAAACTTCTAGCTTGAAATGAATGAAAAAATGAAACATGAATCTTTCATATACAATACAAATGTGTACATAAAAATATGATGCCTTTTAAGATACTTTGTGAAAAAAATTTACTTTAGAATATCAAGTGAATACTCCATCAGCAGCTGCTGTCATTTTGAGCCCTCCAAGTGTGTACAGCAGATATTCCTTATTGGCCTCGTCACCCTCATTTTCCACCCAAAGCTTCAGGAGAAATGCAACTTGGCTCTCCACGCTATCCTCCTTCTCTGCTTTATCTTTCTCAATAAAATCAATCTCATCATTTTTGAATCCAAGCTTTTTGAAGAGAAGTTTCCATTTGTCTTTTCCCAGTTTGTCTAAGTTTTTGGCGAGGGCCCTCTGCTCCTCCTCAGTGATGGCTTTAATCTCAGGTCGCTCCTGAGTGGTTTGGGAATGTCTGGGGAGTAAAGTCAGGGGTTAGTGAGAGGACAAGAGCAAGGGAAGGAGTAGCAATACTCCTGAAACAGGAGTTGTGGGAGTATGTGATAGAATGTAAGAAAGTAAATTCTCGATTAATATGGGTAAAACTGAAAGTTGATGGAGAGAGGTGGGTGATTATTGGTGCATATGCACCCGGGCATGAGAAGAAAGATCATGAGAGGCAAGTGTTTTGGGAGCAGCTGAATGAGTGTGTTAGTGGTTTTGATGCACGAGACCGGGTTATAGTGATGGGTGATTTGAATGCAAAGGTGAGTAATGTGGCAGTTGAGGGAATAATTGGTATACATGGGGTGTTCAGTGTTGTAAATGGAAATGGTGAAGAGCTTGTAGATTTATGTGCTGAAAAAGGACTGATGATTGGGAATACCTAGTTTAAAAAGCGAGATATACATAAGTATACTTATGTAAGTAGGAGAGATGGCCAGAGAGCATTATTGGATTACGTGTTAATTGACAGGCGTGCGAAAGAGAGACTTTTGGATGTTAATGTGCTGAGAGGTGCAACTGGAGGGATGTCTGATCATTATCTTTTGGAGGCTAAGGTGAAGATTTGTATGGGTTTTCAGAAAAGAAGAGTGAATGTTGGGGTGAAGAGGGTGGTGAGAGTAAGTGAGCTTGGGAAGGAGACCTGTGTGAGGAAGTACCAGGAGAGACTGAGTACAGAATGGAAAAAGGTGAGAACAATGGAAGTAAGGGGAGTGGGGGAGGAATGGGATGTATTTGGGGAATCAGTGATGGATTGCGCAAAAGATGCTTGTGGCATGAGAAGAGTGGGAGGTGGGTTGATTAGAAAGGGTAGTGAGTGGTGGGATGAAGAAGTAAGAGTATTAGTGAAAGAGAAGAGAGAGGCATTTGGACAATTTTTGCAGGGAAAAAATGCAATTGAGTGGGAGATGTATAAAAGAAAGAGACAGGAGGTCAAGAGAAAGGTGCAAGAGGTGAAAAAAAAGGGCAAATGAGAGTTGGGGTGAGAGAGTATCATTAAATTTTAGGGAGAATAAAAAGATGTTCTGGAAGGAGGTAAATAAAGTGCGTAAGACAAGGGAGCAAATGGGAACTTCAGTGAAGGGCGCAAATGGGGAGGTGATAACAAGTAGTGGTGATGTGAGAAGGAGATGGAGTGAGTATTTTGAAGGTTTGTTGAATGTGTTTGATGATAGAGTGGCAGATATAGGGTGTTTTGATCGAGGTGGTGTGCAAAGTGAGAGGGTTAGGGAAAATGATTTGGTAAACAGAGAAGAGGTAGTGAGAGCTTTGCGGAAGATGAAAGCCGGCAAGGCAGCAGGTTTGGATGGTATTGCAATGGAATTTATTAAAAAAGGGGGTGACTGTATTGTTGAGTGGTTGGTAAGGTTATTTAATGTATGTATGACTCATGGTGAGGTGCCTGAGGATTGGCGGAATGCGTGCATAGTGCCATTGTACAAAGGCAAAGGGGATAAGAGTGAGTGCTCAAATTACAGAGGTATAAGTTTGTTGAGTATTCCTGGTAAATTATATGGGAGGGTGTTGATTGAGAGGGTGAAGGCATGTACAGAGCATCAGATTGGGGAAGAGCAGTGTGGTTTCAGAAGTGGTAGAGGATGTGTGGATCAGGTGTTTGCTTTGAAGAATGTATGTGAGAAATACTTAGAAAAGCAAATGGATTTGTATGTAGCATTTATGGATCTGGAGAAGGCATATGATAGAGTTGATAGAGATGCTCTGTGGAAGGTATTAAGAATATCTGGTGTGGGAGGAAAGTTGTTAGAAGCAGTGAAAAGTTTTTATCGAGGATGTAAGGCATGTGTATGTGTAGGAAGAGAGGAAAGTGATTGGTTCTCAGTGAATGTAGGTTTGCGGCAGGGGTGTGTGATGTCTCCATGTTTGTTTAATTTGTTTATGGATGGGGTTGTTAGGGAGGTAAATGCAAGAGTTTTGGAAAGAGGGGCAAGTATGAAGTCTGTTGGGGATGAGAGAGCTTGGGAAGTGAGTCAGTTGTTGTTCGCTGATGATACAGCGCTGGTGGCTGATTCATGTGAGAAACTGCAGAAGCTGGTGACTGAGTTTGGTAAAGTGTGTGAAAGAAGAAAGTTAAGAGTAAATGTGAATAAGAGCAAGGTTATTAGGTACAGTAGGGTTGAGGGTCAAGTCAATTGGGAGGTGAGTTTGAATGGAGAAAAACTGGAGGAAGTGAAGTGTTTTAGATATCTGGGAGTGGATCTGGCAGCGGATGGAACCATGGAAGCGGAAGTGGATCATAGGGTGGGGGAGGGGGCGAAAATTCTGGGGGCCTTGAAGAATGTGTGGAAGTCGAGAACATTATCTCGGAAAGCAAAAATGGGTATGTTTGAAGGAATAGTGGTTCCAACAATGTTGTATGGTTGCGAGGCGTGGGCTATGGATAGAGTTGTGCGCAGGAGGGTGGATGTGCTGGAAATGAGATGTTTGAGGACAATGTGTGGTGTGATGTGGTTTGATCGAGTGAGTAACGTAAGGGTAAGAGAGATGTGTGGAAATAAAAAGAGCGTGGTTGAGAGAGCAGAAGAGGGTGTTTTGAAGTGGTTTGGGCACATGGAGAGAATGAGTGAGGAAAGATTGACCAAGAGGATATATGTGTCGGAGGTGGAGGGAACGAGGAGAAGAGGGAGACCAAATTGGAGGTGGAAAGATGGAGTGAAAAAGATTTTGTGTGATCGGGGCCTGAATATGCAGGAGGGTGAAAGGAGGGCAAGGAATAGAGTGAATTGGAGCGATGTGGTATACCGGGGTTGACGTGCTGTCAGTGGATTGAATCAAGGCATGTGAAGCGTCTGGGGTAAACCATGGAAAGCTGTGTAGGTATGTATATTTGCGTGTGTGGATGTATGTATATACATGTGTATGGGGGGGGGGGTTGGGCCATTTCTTTCGTCTGTTTCCTTGCGCTACCTCGCAAACGCGGGAGACAGCGACAAAGTATAATAAAATAATAAATAATAAACAATCATGCATTTTTTGTGAAAGCCAGCCTAGAATATAACTGGATAGAATGAGAGGAAAAATCCTAGTAAATCTTGGTACACTATTTCACTATATTCTTCCCTACAATGTATTCTTAGGATCTGAAATGAGAAAGGAACTGATGTACAGTGAAATGTCTTATATTCGGTGTGGTTGCAAACAAGTATCTGCTGAACTGAAGAATTTTTTGAAGTATATATATTTGACATTTCCAAGGATTCTCATTGTTTAGTAAACAGTATAGGTCAGAAATTCAAAATATATCTATTGTTAAAATGCAGTCATCAAATGCAAAGCACACTTATACTACAGGGACTCATACTAGATGGATTCCTGCAAAGTGTTTATATCACTTTGATAAAGCAAAGTGTACTAAAGATGTTTTTCTCTAAAATGGGGATATGTTCTCGAGATATATTTCTGGACACATTTCCTCATTTTCTGTTCTGTGTTGTACTTAAATTCATTAAAGAGTACCATCAAAAGGCAGAGATACTTTATTGATATCGATTAGACATCATCCACTGTCATATCAATGTATTGCATTATAGTCACCAACTATTGAATTACATAACACAACCAGTACAACTGCCCTAGATGCTCAGTGCTTACTACTCTTTTTAGAAGGGTTATGATGCAGTTAAAAGGAAGAAAATCATCGATGCTTGCATCAGATGCAACAAGTGGGGGATAAACATGGGATGACTCAAGTACTACGTTTGTTTACATCAAAGCCAGATATAAGGACAGATGAATGCTATGTGGACTCTTGAACATTACACTTTATGCAATTAAGATGTGCTTCACCTTCCTCCAGAAAAACCCTGTCCAGACACCAGGTAAGGAGAGGAAGGTCAGACACATCAGGTCACATAATTACTGCCCAACTGCTCTCCACGGGGATTATTAAAGCAATGCCTCACTGCTACCTGTGTGCTTATAAGGACTTGAGTATGTGTGTGAGCCCCCCCACTCTTGTCTGAGGATGTAATGAACGAAAGTACTGTTCTAATTTTCTATTTCCAGTGGTGATTGTATATTACACTATTTTATTATACTTAATTATATACTTTATTATACTTAACTGCTGTCTCCCACGTTAGTGAGGTAGTGCAAGGAAACAGATGAGGAATGGCCCAACCCCAACCACAAATACATGTATATACATAAATGCCCACACATGCACATATACATACTTATACATTTCAATGTATACATACACAGACATATACATATATACACAAGGGTAAAGGGGAAGAGTGGTTTGGGAATGTCTTGGGAGTAAAGTCAGGGGTTAGTGAGAGGACAAGAGCAAGGGAAGGAGTAGCACTACTCCTGAAACAGGAGTGGTGGAAGTATGTGATAGAGTGTAAGAAAGTAAATTCTAGATTGCTATGGGTAAAACTGAAAGTGGATGGAGAGAGATGGGTGATTATTGGTGGATATGCAGCTGGGCATGAAAAGAAAGATCATGAGAGACAAGTATTTTGGGAGCAGCTGAGTGAGTGTGTTAGTAGTTTTGATGCACGAGACCGGGTTATAGTGATGGGTGATTTGAATACAGAGGTGAGTAATGTGGCAGTTGAGGGAATAATTGGTGTACATAGGGTGTTCGGTGTTGTAAATGGAAATGGTGAAGAGCTTGTAGATATGTGTGCTGAAAAAGGACCGGTGATTGGTTTAGAAAGAGATATATACATAAGTATACGTATGTAAGTAGGAGAGATGGCCAAAGAGTGTTATTGGATTACATGTTGATTGATAGGCACGCGAAAGAGAGGCTTTTGGATGTTAATGTGCTGAGAGGTGCAACTAGAGGGATGTCAGATCATTATCTTTTGGAGACAAAAGTGAAGATTTGTAGAGGTTTTCAGAAAAGAAGAGTGAATGTTGGGGTGAAGAGAGTTATGAGAGTAAATGAACTTGGGAAGGAGACTTGTGTGAGGAAGTACCAGGAGAGACTGAGTACAGAATAGAAAAAGGTGAGAACAAAGGAGGTAAGGGGAGTGCGATAGGAATGGGATGTTTTTAGGGAAGCAGTGATGGCTTGTGCAAAAGATGCTTGTGGCATGAGAAGTATGGGAGGTGGGCAGATTAGAAAGGGTGGTGAGTGGTGGGATGAAGAAGTAAGATTATTAGTGAAAGAGAAGAGAGAGGCATTTGGACGATTTTTGCAGGGAAATAATGCAAATGAGTGGGAGATGTATAAACGAAAGAGGCAGGTCAAGAGAAAGGTGCAAGAGGTGAAAAAGAGGGCAAATGAGAGTTGGGGTGAGAGAGTATCATTAGATTTTAGGGAGAATAAAAAGATGTTTTGGAAGGAGGTAGATAAAGTACGTGCAACAAGGGAACAAATAGGAACATCAGTAAAGGGGGCTATTGGGGAGGTGATAAGAAGCAGTGGTGATGTGAGAAGGAGATGGAGTGAGTATTTTGAAGGTTTGTTGAACGTGTTTGATGA
>NC_092230.1:13828998-13831498 GCF_036320965.1 Panulirus ornatus | reverse complement strand
GACGTGTGTATGTACATGTGTATGGGGGGGGGTTGGGCCATTTCTTTCGTCTGTTTCCTTGCGCTACCTCGCAACCGCGGGAGACAGCGACGAGGTATAAAAATAAAAAAAAAAAAAAAAAAATGTGTTTGTGTGTGTTTGCGAATGAGTGTGTGTGTGTGTGTGTGTGTGTGTGTGTGTGTGTGTGTGTGTGTGTGTGTGTGTGTGTGCTTGTGTGTGTGTAAGTGTGTGTGTGTCTCTTTGTGGCGTATGTGTGTGTGTGTGTCACAGTGTGTGTGTGTGTGTGTGTGTGTGTGTGTGTGTGGTGTTTGTGAGTGTTTGCGTATGTGGGTCTGTGTTTTTATATGTGTATATATGTGTTTGTGTGTGTTTGCGAATGAGTGTGTGTGTGTGTGTGTGTGTGTGTGTGTGTGTGTGTGTGTGTGTGTAAGTGTGTGTGTGTCTCTTTGTGGCGTATGTGTGTGTGTGTCACAGTATGTGTGTGTGTGTGTGTGTGTGTGTGTGTGTGTGTGTGTGTGTGTGTGTGTGTGTGTGTGTGTGTGTAAGACTGTGTGTATGTGTCAGTGTGTTTGTAATTGTGTTCGTGTGTGTGTGTGTGTGTGTGTGTGTGTGTCACAGTGTGTGTATATGTGTGTGTGTGTGTGTGTGTGTGTGTGTGTGTGTGTGTGTGTGTGTGTGTGTGTCACAGTGTGTGTATATGTGTGTGTGTGTGTGTGTGTGTGTGTGTGTGTGTGTGTGTGTGTGTGTGTGTGTGTGATGTACTGTTACCAACTCAGTACAAATTCGAGCAAGGTCGCCAGTAACATATATATGTTACAAATACTATACTGATCCTTGTTTTCACAAGGACGTTAGATTTGTTACGTTGCACAACTCGGGATAACGCTATCTTAACGTTATGGGATTAACACAAGCACCAGGGTTAGAATTACTCATAATGAAAGAATTCAAATGTACAAGGTGAACACATAAATCAGGCATGAATCATTTACGTTAATATTGAACATGAGTTTAACATTGAACGTGAGTTAACATTCCAGATAAGATTTCAAACCAGGAGATCTCTTTCCTTTATGACACTTTGTTCGATAACATTACACTTAGCTAAACCTGACGTGACACAGTAAACATCATCGTTACTCTTAGCTAAACCTGACGTGACACAATAAACATCATCGTTACTCTTAGCTAAACCTGACGTAACATAGTAAACATCATCATTACACTTAGGTAAACCTGACGTGACACAGTAAACATCTTACACACTAGGGCAGCGGTGGCTACGGGGTTCGAGACAGGAAAGCGTACATTACCTTGCTGGGCTCGGGACTCCTGAAGGTATCGACTCCCAGACGATCGTCTGAGCCTTTTAAGTGAAGGACCAGCAAGGCAGGAACAGCTAGCCACGCCTTGACCCGCTACTATGGCTACGATAGGTCAGAATGACACACTTGCCCTTGATAGGTCAAACGCCTGATTGTCACGCCCTCATCTTGACGTGATTGGCATGAATTCAAACTCCTGTTCCCTTGTTCACGACAGCAGCGAACGTACGGGATGACATACCCCGCAGCTGGCCCCACGCCTTGACCTGCCGCCGCTGATAAGGGTTCGGAGGGACTGGTCAACATCTGCTTCAACACAGAATTACTAAGACAAATAACACGGTCAGGGAAGGTAGGTCCGAGCCGATAGCAACAACACACTACACAATGACACACCATACACATACATACGAACATGTGGGCACACACCATGTTCCTAACACCCCCCTCCTTAAAGGTGAAAATTCCTGGAAGAGGAATTTTCTCACGTTAAGAGCGGGATAAACAGTCAGCTAACACATTATGTGCGCAATCAATATGGTGAATATCTAAATTATACTCTTGAAGGAACAAGGCCCACCTGATTAATTTCTGACTCCGTTCCCGTAACTTGTTAACATTTTGAAGGGATGGTAGTCAGTACACTCTAAATTGATTGGCTGAAGGACAGAAATATATAAAGTGTTATAACACAAATAACAGACAAAGATTCCTTCTCCATGGTGGGGCTATCTGTCTGGGCTCAACCTTCTCTCTCTCCTCTTGTATGAGGACCTCACCAGCGTCAACATCACTGGCATTCACAGCTAATCTGGTTGGAGCCTGCAAAATAAAACAGTTAAAGTAGGGTTCCTAACTGATGAGAGAGGCTTCTCACACTGCTCATTCCAAATAGATCTGACATCTTTCTTCAATCAATTTGTCAAGGGGGTTGCAACTGCGAGAAAAGTTACTAATAAACATTCTGTAATACCCAACCATACCCATAAAACGTCTCGCTTCTCTCCGAGATCGGGGGGCACTCATCTACGGGCCAATACTTGGACCCTTACGGTCGGTGGAAGGAGGGGACTGACAAACCTCTGGCAAAACTCTGGGTGTGTCGACAGCAGGGCAAACCTTTCTACCCGTCACTTCCCAGGCAGGTGCTAAAGCTTCTCCTACGTCCACATCAT
>NC_092230.1:13771498-13818998 GCF_036320965.1 Panulirus ornatus | reverse complement strand
GCGCACAACTCTATCCATAGCCCACGCCTCGCAACCATACAACATTGTTGGAACCACTATTCCTTCAAACATACCCATTTTTGCTTTCCGAGATAATGTTCCCGACTTCCACACATTCTTCAAGGCTCCCAGGATTTTCGCCCCCTCCACCACCCTATGATCCACTTCCGCTTCCATGGTTCCATCCGCTGCCAGTTCCACTCCCAGATATCTAAAACACTTTACTTCCTCCAGTTTTTCTCCATTCAAACTTACCTCCCAATATATATATATATATATATATATATATATATATATATATATATATCACTTCCACACAAACTCACGCCCACGAACACATATTTACACCCATACTCATACACAGGTACAGACACTCAACAAACACTCACATATCAATACGCACACACACATACCTACACCCATATACACAGACAAACACACATAAACGCACCCACAAACCATACACACCCACACACACGCACTCTCTCTCTCTCTCTCTCTCTCTCTCTCTCTCTCTCTCTCACACACACACACACACACACACACACACACACCACAAACACACACAAACAATAAAACACAAACACACCTACACCACACACACGCACGCGCATACACACTCATATACACGCCTACTTACACACATAGACACAGACACACATATTCAAACACATACATACACACACACGCACACACACACACACACACACACACACACACACACACACACACACACACACACACACACACACACACACACACACACACACATACAAACACAAAAACACACCACACACAAACACACATTCATAAACCCACACACACACACACACACACACACACACACACACACACACACACACTACTGCAATCACAATCAGACACACATTCATACAATTTTAAAGACGCATAAGTACACAAGAACACACACCAAACACACAAAAACACGCACACATACTCACAGGGAAGCACGCATTCACACACCACACTGAAGAACACACATACACACACACATATGGACACATACACGCAAATATAAACATACACACATACACACACGGACACAGACACGCACATACATACAACTATACACATACACAAACGCACACGCACACACACACACACACACACACACACACATATATATATTTTTTTTTTTTTTTTATACTTTGTCGCTGTCTCCCGCGTTTGCGAGGTAGAGCAAGGAAACAGACGAAAGAAATGGCCCCCCCCCCATACACATGTATATACATACGTCCACACACGCAAATATACATACCTACACAGCTTTCCATGGTTTACCCCAGACGCTTCACATGCCTTGATTCAATCCACTGACAGCACGTCAACCCCGGTATACCACATCGATCCAATTCACTCTATTCCTTGCCCTCCTTTCACCCTCCTGCATGTTCAGGCCCCGATCACACAAAATCTTTTTCACTCCATCTTTCCACCTCCAATTTGGTCTCCCTCTTCTCCTCGTTCCCTCCACCTCCGACACATATATCCTCTTGGTCAATCTTTCCTCACTCATCCTCTCCATGTGCCCAAACCACTTCAAAACACCCTCTTCTGCTCTCTCAACCACGCTCTTTTTATTTCCACACCTCTCTTACCCTTACGTTACTCACTCGATCAAACCACCTCACACCACACATTGTCCTCAAACATCTCATTTCCAGCACATCCATCCTCCTGCGCACAACTCTATCCATAGCCCACGCCTCGCAACCATACAACATTGTTGGAACCACTATTCCTTCAAACATACCCATTTTTGCTTTCCGAGATAATGTTCTCGACTTCCACACATTCTTCAAGGCCCCCAGAATTTTCGCCCCCTCCCCCACCCTATGATCCACTTCCGCTTCCATGGTTCCATCCGCTGCCAGATCCACTCCCAGATATCTAAAACACTTCACTTCCTCCAGTTTTTCTCCATTCAAACTCACCTCCCAATTGACTTGACCCTCAACCCTACTGTACCTAATAACCTTGCTCTTATTCACATTTACTCTTAACTTTCTTCTTCCACACACTTTACCAAACTCAGTCACCAGCTTCTGCAGTTTCTCACATGAATCAGCCACCAGCGCTGTATCATCAGCGAACAACAACTGACTCACTTGCCAAGCTCTCTCATCCCCAACAGACTTCATACTTGCCCCTCTTTCCAAAACTCTTGCATTTACCTCCTTAACAACCCCATCCATAAACAAATTAAACAACCATGGAGACATCACATATATATATATATATATATATATATATATATATATATATATATATATATATATATATATATATATATATATATTATCCCTGGGGATAGGGGAGAAAGAATACTTCCCACGTATTCCCTGCATGTCGTAGAAGGCGACTAAAAGGGAAGGGAGCGGGAGGCTGGAAATCCTCCCCTCATTTTTTTTTTTTCTTCCAAAAGAAGAAACAGAGAAAGGGGCCAGGTGAGGATATTCCCTCAAAGACCCAGTCCTCATCCTCTGTTCTTAACGCTACCTCGCTAATGCGGGAAATGGCGATTAGTATAAAAAAAATTATATATATATATATATATATATATATATATATATATATATATATATATATATATATATATATATATATATATATATATATAAGGCGACTAGACGAGACGGGAGCGGGGGGCCAGAAATCCTCCCCTCCTTGTATTCTACCTTTATAAAATGGGAAACAGAAGAATGAGTCCTATACACATAAACACATATACACAGACACGCAGACATAGACAAACACACACACGCAAACACACACACACACACACACACACACACACACACACACACACACACACACACACACACACACACATATTTTTTCTTTCTTTTACACTATCCGCCATTTCCTGCGTTAGCGAGGTAGCGTTAAGAACAGAGAACTGGGCCTTTGAGGGAATATCCTCACCTGGCCCCCTTCTCTGTTCCTTCTTTTGGAATATTAAAAAAAAAAAATAATGAGAGGGGAGGATTTCCAGCCCCCGCTCCCTCCCCTTTTAGTCGCCTTCTACGACACGCAGGGAATACGTGGGAAGTATTCTTTCTCCCCTATCCCCAGGGATATATATTATATATATATATATATATATATATATATATATATATATATATATATATATATATATATATATATATATATATATATATATATATAAGGCGACTAGAGGAGACGGGAGCGGGGGGGCCAGAAATCCTCCCCTCCTTGTATTCTACCTTTATAAAATGGGAAACAGAAGAATGAGTCAGGCGGGGAGTGCTCATCCTCTTTGAAGGCTCAGACTGGAGTGTCTAAATGTGTGTGGATGTAACCAAGATGAGAAAAAAGGAGAGATAGGTAGTATGTTTGAGGAAAGGAACCTGGATGTTTTGGCTCTGAGTGAAACGAAGCTCAAGGGTAAAGGGGAAGAGTGGTTTGGGAATGTCTTGGGAGTAAAGTCAGGGGTTAGTGAGAGGACAAGAGCAAGGGATGGAATAGCACTACTCCTGAAACAGGAGTTGTGGTAGTATATGATAGAATGTAAGAAAGTAAATTCTAGATTAATATGAGTAAAACTGAAAGTTGATGGAGAGAGATGGGTGATTATTGGTGCATATGCACCTGGGCATGAAAAGAAAGATCATGAGGGGGGAGGGGGTTGTTATTCCTTGTGTGGCGAGGTGGCGATGGGAACAAATAAAGTCAGACAGTATGAATGATGTACATGTGTATATATGTATATGTCTGTGTGTGTACATTATGTGTACATTGAGATGTATAGGTATGTATATTTGCGTGTGTGGACGTGTATGTATATACATGTGTATGTGGGCGGGTTGGGCCTTTCTTTCGTCTGTTTCCTTGCGCAACCTCGCAATGAAAGGCCGCTAGCTGACGGCCTGGACAACACTACCATCCTGTCCACGTCACTCAACTCCTACGTCACAACTTTACACTCAAGAACAGCGACAAGCGCATGCCAAAACGGGAGAGCGAAATACAATATCTCATTAGCAAAATAATAGTACTAATTGTATGCAAAACATAAGAAAATTACAAATTTAGTTAATACAGTAACAATAATATAGTTATGATAATACAATTTATCTATTCAATTCAAAGAAAACTTGGCCAATAGGGCATACTGAGATATTGTCAGTACACTCCCGCCACAACTACAAGCAAAAACAATTATTGCTCCTCAATGGGGAGCAGCAACACAAGTCTGTGAACCGATCTGTTGATCAATCTGTCCTTCCCATCACACATAGAGTCAGACTTCGAGATTTTGTATCTTAATACTACATCTCGTACTTTTCCGTCCCTGCCTGGTTTAGCTCTTTCAACCTGTGCTAACTTCCAGTTTCCACTAATCAAATCACTGTCTTGCACTAAAACAACATCTCCTTCCAGCAAATTTCTACGTGCTGTATGCCATTTTTCCTTGTAGTTAAGGTTGGGAAGTAGTCTCTCATCCATTTCCTCCAAAACGAGGTTACAATACTTTGTACAAGACTGAAACGCTTCCTTGTATCAGTCGTTTCCACCATGGGCCCACTTGGTACCTTGTTGCTTGCACGACCAAGCAGTAGATCGTTAGGGCACAAGTAAGCACCCAAAGATATATCGTATCCGTGGGAGAAGCTTTTCTATATGACTGACCATAGTAACAGTGTTCATCTCTTCAGACAAATTAACTTTCTCTAAATCTAAAGATGCTCTTTCAACTATGTTCACCATATCGATGAATTTCCGTGGATTGTCCTCGGGTATTGGTTTTAATGTCTTTATGTCATTCAAGACTGACTGCACTAGTCTTGCTGGATTGCCATACCTGGCATCCAACCTTTTCATCATGGAATCAAAAGAGTCATCCACCCCGTGAACTACCTCCAATGCCTCCCCCGACAGACAGGATCGCAACACATATGGACCATCTTCATATACTGATTTCATTAATCTTTCATAGTCTTTACAGAATGTGGGATAATCACGAATCTTGCCATCAAAATGTGGTGGAGTTAATCGCTGCATTCTCACTTTGTGCATTTCGTTAACACTGGCTTTGTCTTTCTTTGTGACTTTAGCTATTATTGCATGAGCCTGATTTTTTGTCCTTTGAATATCAGTGATATAAGTATCAAGTTCATTAATGAACACATCATAATTTGATTTCTTTGTATCAAGAGACTCAGCTAACTGCTCATTAATTTTTTCAATTTCAAGGAAGTGTTTGCACACGTCATCATAAATACCTCGTAACACTTCCAAGGGGTCATCCCGGCTTTGCGCCTCCTTTAACAAGTTGACCTTCGTAGTAAACTTGCGTTTGGCGATGGTCCGCTCCTTCACCACTTGTTCATCCATCTTGGCAGGGGATGTGTTGGACTGTTTCACCAAGGTGTGAGTGAGACAGCACTGGTCGGTACTCTATTTAATCTAGGTCCAACCTGTAATAAGTGTACATGTCACAGTACCAATTACAAAACATAACACCCACACATATACATTATTATCACAATGTCTTATTTACTACATCCAATTACTCACACAGTGCCTCCCCTATCAACACACAGGTGAAACTGGAGTTGAGATCACTTTTCACAGCTTCAGGGTCACAATTCCTAGCACAATGGTGTACTCCGGCATAACATTGTGCCATACAGCTCCAGGATCACCAACATTAAATCCCTGCCTCACACCGGGGCACTGCAACCCTCCACCAGTCGTCACCACCCAACATACAGGCCTTCCCGAGAAACAATGAAGGGCTACTGGACAACACTTCCATCCTGTCCACGTCACTCAACTCCTACGTCACAACTTTACACACAAGAACAGCGACAAGCGCATGCCAAAACGGGACAAATACAATATCTCATTAGCAAAATAATAGTACAAATTGTATGCAAAACATAAGAAAATTACAAATTTAGTTAATAAAATAACAATAATATTGTTATAATAATACAATTTATCTATTCACTTCAAAGAAAACTTGAGCAATAGGACATACTGAGATATTCTCAGTACACTCCCGCCACAACTACAAGCAAAAACAATTATTGCTCCTCAATGGGGAGCAGCAACACAAGTCTTTGAACCGATCAGTTGATCAACTAATCCTTCCCATCACACATAGAGTCAGACTTCGAGATTTTGTTTCTTAATACTACATCTCGTACTTTTCCGTCCCTGCCGGGTTTAGCTCTTTCAACTTGTGCTACCTTCCAATTTCCACTAATCAAATCACTGTCTTGCACTAAAACAACATCTTCCCACAAATTTCTACGTGCTGTATGCCATTTTTGCCTGATAGTTAAGGTTGGGAAGTAGTTTCTCATCCATTTCCTCCAAAACGAGGTTACAATACTTTGTACAAGACTGAAACGCTTCCTTGTATCGGTCGTTTCCACCATGGGCCCACTTGGTACCTTGTTGCTTGCACGACCAAGCAGTAGATCGTTAGGGCACAAGTAAGCACCCAAAGATATATCGTATCCAGGTTTCAGTCCGATTGGGCGTTCATTCAATATATTTGCTACCTCATATAACACACTTTGTAGTTCGGCGAAGCTTAGTACATTTTCGCCCACTACTATAACAAGCAGCCGTTTCACCGTCTTAATCAGAGATTCGCATGCACCATTTTGCCAGGGTGCATTCGCCGATTTGTTGAATGACCATTTCATAGCTTGATGAAGCCCGATTTGAGATATTTGGTTAATGTTCCATTTTTCAGTCATATTCCTGATATCTTTATTGGCAGCCATTAACTGTGTTCCCATGTCTGAATGCATGGTGTAAGGATAACCCCGCATGGAAACAAACCGACGAAATGTATTCAAGAAACTCTGTGTGTCATATCCTTCCATCAGATCAATATGGACTGCACGACTCGCTAGGCATGTAAATATCACTCCATAAACCTTGGCCTTAGTTCTCCGTTTTACAGTGTCTCTTATCATTAATGGACCAAACAAGTCCAAGGAGGTATTGAAGAATGCAGGTGATGGTTTGAGTCTTCTCTCGGGGAGCTGCCCCATTTGCTGTCCTATCACAACTTTGTTTAACCTTCTGCATATTACGCACTTTTCCTTTACCGATTTCATCACCTTTCGTGCTCTAGGTACCCAAAACTTACTTTGAAGTTTAGCTAAGGTGAGGTCTATACCCCCGTGATCAGTGTTGTGTAAGTAAGTGATGTATAGTCTGGTAAACTGATGGTTTTGCGAGAGTAACATAAACTGGTTTTGATTCCAATTGTCCTTCAACCAGCTGCTGATTCTCTCCCCTACTACAATGATCCCATCTTCACCTTTACTGGGTCCTAGCCTTTTGAATCTTTCCTTCCAATTTTCTTCGAATTCCCTTTGGACCATCTTAAGCAAGTACCTTTCTGCCTTTCTCATATCATCGGCAGTGAGTGTATGCAATATTCCTCAGAATGTTTTCTTTCTATTGATGCAAAGGATTATAGCAGTGGTCTTTATCATTCTTTTTTAACAGCTAAACCTTTCAATATTCATCATGGGTGTTAAATCCTGTTTGATGTTACATTGTAGTGATACTCTATTCTCATTTGGTAACTCCTTTATGCAAGGTTGGTCTATTGGCCACTGATCAATAGATAAAGTTAAATAGTGTGGGCCCCTTTGCCATGCTGACTCGGATCCTCGGTTTCTTGGATTCTGTGGCCGTGTGGCGTAGTCCGCAGCATTGCCGTCAGTGGCCACCCCCCACCAATCATTAGTATTAGTATGTGTCTGAATCTCCGCAATCCTTGTTCCAACAAAAGCTCCAAATCCATGTGATTCATTTTGTATCTGTGACCTTACAATCATTGAGTCAGTTAGATGTAGCACCCTATCGAACACAAAACTTGTTTCTTTTTCTATTACCTTCCGTAACCTAGCAGACAATACTGCTGCACAAAGCTCCAGTCTGGGAGTAGTTATTTGCCGAATGGGAGCAATTCGACTCTTGGCTGCGAGTAATTGAGCAGAAAATGTGCCTTCTTTCAGTTCAAAGCGAATGTATGCACATGTAGAGTATGCAATATTGCTGGCATCAGCATAAATGACAAGTGTGGGGTTACCAAGTGCATTATCAGGCTTTATACACCGCCTAAATTTTAGATCCTCCAAGGCATACATATCTTGGAACAAATTAACCCAGTGCACATGCATTTCATCAGGGATTGGTTCATCCCAACCCAGTTGCTCATCAGCTTTGCATTCTTGTTTTCGTGTGATGAGATGTCTCATTGATAGCTTACATCGTATCGTGAAAGGTGTAGCAAGGCCTGAAGGGTGGTATAGTGACGCCCCTTGACTTAGGATCATCCTTTTTGTCAGTTGTTTGGGTATCCTTTGCACTATTTCCTCTACTGTTAGGTCAGGAGCAGTGCGGATCTTCTTGCGTTTTGTAGAAAAGTTTATCCTTACTTTGTAAGAGAATTGATCTTTCTTTGTTTCCCAAATCATCCTTAGTACCTTTACAACCTCAGTAGCAATTATCTTAGAATCTTCTGTCATATCATGGCTTCCAGACATTACCCACTGTTTCATCTGGAATCCTCCTCTTTTAAGGATCTCTTCGGTCGTTTTCATTCTTTCAAGGGCTTCGTCTACACTTTCATATGAATGAAGAATGTCATACACATACGAGTTATTAATGATCATGGCAGCTGTTTCCGGGTACTTGTCTTTGAGCATTTCGGCAGTTTTATGGAGGGCTGTCATGGCAATCACTCCACTGGGTCTGTCACCGAAAGTTACCGTCTGTAAAGAATAATGGTCAGGCTCCCTGGTAGTGTTCATATCTCGCCACAAGAGCCGTTGGGTCATTTCATCCGCTTCAGAGAGGAGTACAGAATTATACATTTTACTGATATCTCCCACAATTGCTACCGGACTCTGACGAAACCTAAGCAATATGCCAAAATCAGGCCCCTTGGCATAATAGTCATTCAAGACGTGTCCCATGTATGAGGCAGAAGAATTAAACACTATTCTGATGGGAGTGGATTTAGAGTCTGGTCTTAACATTTCATGATGAGCGATGTAGTGTACTGGGCCCTGATAGTCCTTGATTTCATCTGTAGTCAATTTTCGAGCTCCACCTCGCTCCACCATGGCACTGATCTGATCACTATATTCCTTTGCATATGCAAATCCTCTTTTTGCTAATCTCTTTTCTGTAGCTCTAAGTATGCCCATGCAGGCTGTGAAGTTATTTGGCAAGGTCTTTGGCGATTTTATCCATAGATTGGACGCTGTCCATTGACTTGTTTTTGAGTCAAGTATTAAACCTGTGTTATTAGAGACAATTCCCTTTCTTCTCTAAGACTATATTTATTACTTCCAAGGGGACACTTTCCAAATTTGCAGTTGCCACATTTTGTAATGCAACATGTCCCCAGATTTTCTACAGAGAAGAAGTCATCAAGCCTTCTCGTAATACTGGCTTTTGATTCAACAACTAAATCATTTACCGTACATGCAGCAATGTGATTAATCCTAACAAGAACATGAGCAGAGTCGACACCTTTCACCTTTAATCTAGGGTGCTACCCTCTAATACAGTATCCAAATGGTCCCCACAATAGTTGGAGGTTACCCACAGTTTTAACCACAGATGGGAATAATTTGCAGTAATCAGCGGCGATCAACAGGTCAATTTTGCCATATGGACGTTCAATGTTCTTAGCTTGTACTCCTAGTAAATCTGCCACCCTACCCATATCCACCTGTCCTATTTCTGAAGTAATTTCTGAGATTCCACAAGCTTTGATTACATGAGTTTGGCCTTGAAAATCATTAAGAGGAACATCATATTCCAATGTTTCCAATTTGTGATAGTCATTTCCTACTTTAGTAATAGCCAAATTTATGCTCCTCCCTTTTAAGCCCATAAATTTTGCCATGCGATCAGTTATGAGTGACGAATTGCTACAGAGTCCCAGAGGGTAGTTATGGGTCGTGTGTTACCATAAAATGAACTTATTATTAACAAAACGCCCCTTTTTGGTGACAAACTGCTGTTTATGTATCCTTGCTCTTTACCAAAACAATTATGGAGAATCTGATGGTGGCCTCTCCCACATTCACCACATAAAGATTTCTGTGAACATTGACAGCCCCTGTGACCTAACTGTAAACAAAGGAAGCAGGCACCCATCCTATATACGGCATCAATCTTCTCCTTGCTTTTAAGTTTTTGAAACACCGTACATTGAGTAATATCATGTGTATTTGTGCCATGGTACCAACATTCAACTGGTCTTTGAGACTCTACTCCAATCATATTTCCAGGTAACATAGAGATTTGCTTAGATAAATTAACTAAACACTCCTCCATCTTGCTTTCTTTTCCATGAAGCTGGGTTATGGTTGTAGTGAATACGTCAGTTTGACTGTCTAGGTTCACTGAGTGTACATGCACTTTACTATTAGGGTTAGTTGCCCTAATATCATCATTCATATATTCTAGTACTTGTTTCTCTTTCAACAAATATTTCAGTAACTCCTCAAACATTTTACTTTTATCCTTTAGAGTTTGCAACATTTTAGTCCACTCTCTTTTCTGCATTGGTGGGAGAAGCTTTCTTATATGACTGACCATAGTAACAGTATTCATCTCTTTAGACAAATTAACTTTCTCTAAATCTAAAGAGGCTCTCTCAACTATTCTCGCCATATTCATGAATTTCCGTGGATTGTCCTCGGGTATTGGTTTTAATGTCTTTATGTCATTCAAGACTAAGTGCACTAGTCTTGCTGGATTGCCATACCTGGCATCCAACCTTTTCATCATGGAATCAAAAGAGTCATCCACCCCGTGAACTACCTCCAATGCCTTCCCCGACAGACAGGATCGCAACACATATGGATCATCTTCATATACTGATTTCATTAATCTTTCATAGTCTTTACAGAATGTGGGATAATCACGAATCTTGCCATCAAAATGTGGTGGAGTTAACCGCTGCATTCTCACTTTGTGCATTTCGTTAACACTGGCTTTGTCTTTCTTTGTTACTTTAGCTATTATTGCATGAGCCTTAATTTTTGTCCTTTCAATATCAGTGATATAAGTATCAAGTTCATTAATGAGCACATCATAATTTGATTTCTTTGTATCAAGAGACTCAGCTAACTGCTCATTAATTTTTTCAGTTTCAAAGAACTGTTTGCACACGTCATCATAAATACCTCGTCACACTTCCAAGAGGTCATCTCGGCCTTGCGCCTCCTTTAACAAGTTGACCTTCCTAGTAAACTTGCGTTTGGCGATGGTCCGCTTCTTCATCAGCTGTTGATCCATCTTGGTAGGGGATGTGTTGGACTGTTTCACCAAGGTGTGAGTGAGACAGCACTGGTCGTTACCGTATTTAATCTAGGTCCAACCTGTAATAAGTGTACATGTCACAGTACCAATTACAAAACATAACACCCACACATATACATTATTATCACAATGTCTTATTTACTACATCCAATTACTCACACAGTGCCTCCCCTATCAGCACACAGGTGAAACGAGTTGAGATCACTTTTCACAACTTCAGGGTCACAATTACTAGCACAATGGTGTACTCCGGCATAACATTCTTGAGACTGGACCATGTGCCACACAGCTCCAGAATCACCAACATTAAATCCCTGCCACACACCGGGGCATTGCAACCCTCCACCAGTCGTCACCACCCAACATACAGGCCTTCCCGAGAAACAATGAAGGGCCGCTAGCTGACGGCCTGGACAACACTTCCATCCTGTCCACGTCACTCAACTCCTACGTCACAACTTTACACACAAGATCATCGACAAGCGCATGCCAAAGAGGGAGAGAGAAATACAATATTTCATTAGCAAAATAATAGCACAGATTGTATGCAAAACAAAAGAAAATTACAAATTTAGTTAATACAATAACAATAATATAATTATAATAATACAATTTATCTATTCAATTCAAAGAAAACTTGACCAATAGGACATACTGAGATATTCTCAGTACACTCCTGCCACAATTACAAGCAAAAACAATTATTGCTCCTCAATGGGGAGCAGCAACACAAGTCTCTGATCCGATCTGTTGATCAACCTGTCCTTCCCATCACACATAGAGTCAGACTTCGAGATTTTGTATCTTAATACTACATCTCGTACTTTTCCGTCCCTGCCTGGTTTAACTCTTTCAACCTGTGCTAACTTCCAATTTCCTCTAATCAAATCACTGTCTTTCACTAAAACAGCATCTACTTCCCGCAAATTTCTACGTGCTGTATGCCATTTTTGCCTGATAGTTAAGGTTGGGAAGTAGTCTCTCATCCATTTCCTCCAAAACGAGGTTACAATACTTTGTACAAGACTGAAACGCTTCCTTGTATCAGTCGTTTCCACCATTGGCCCAATTGGTACCTTGTTGCTTGCACGACCAAGCAGTAGATCGTTAGGGCACAAGTAAGCACCCAAAGATATATCGTATCCAGGTTTTAGTCCGATTGGGCGTTCATTCAATATATTTGCTTCCTCATATAACACACTTTGTAGTTCGCCGAAGCTTAGTACATTTTCTCCCACTACTATAACAAGCAGCCGTTTCACCGTCTTAATCAGAGATTCGCATGCACTATTTTGCCAGGGTGCATTCGCCGAGTACTTGAATGACCATGTCATACCTTGATGAAGCCCAATTTGAGATATTTGGTTAATGTTCCGTTTTTCAGTCATATTCCTGATATCTTTATTGGCAGACATTAACTGTCTTCCCATGTCTGAATGCATGGTGTGAGGATAATCCCGCATGGAAACAAACCGACGAAATTTGTTCAAGAAACTCTGTGTGTCATATCCTTCCATCATATCAATATGCACTGCACGACTTGCTAGGGATGTAAATATCACTCCATAAGCCTTGGCCCTAGTTCTCCGTTTTACAGTGTCTCTTATCATTAATGGGCCAAACAAGTCCAAGGAGGTATTGAAGAATGCAGGTGATGGTTTGAGTCTTCTCTCGGGGAGCTGCCCCATTTGCTGTCCTATCACAACTTTGTTTAACCTTCTGCATATTATACACTTCTCCTTTACCGATTTGATCACCTTTCGTGCTCTAGGTACCCAAAACTTACTTTGAAGTTTAGCTACGGTGAGGTCTATACCCCCGTGATCAGTGTTGTGTAAGTAAGTGATGTATAGTCGGGTAAACTGATGGTTTTGCGAGAGTAACATAAACTGGTTTTGATTCCAATTGTCCTTCAACCAGCTGCTGATTCTCTCCCCTACTCTAATGATCCCATCTTCATCTTTACTGGGTCCTAGCCTTTTGAATCTTTCCTTCCAATTTTCTTCGAATTCCGTTTGGACCATCTTAACCCAGTACCTTTCTGCCTTTCTCACATCATCGGCAGTGAGTGTATGCAATATTCCTCTGAATGTTTTCTTTCTAATAATGCAAAGGATTATAGCAGTGGTCTTTATCATTCTTTTGTAACAGCTAAACCTTTCAATATTCATCATGGGTGTTACCTCCTGGTTGATGTTACATTGTAGTGATACCCTATTGTTATCTGGTAACTCCTTTATACAAGGTTGGTCTATTGGCCACTGATCAATAGGTAAAGTTAAATAGTGTGGGTCCCTTTGCCATGCTGACTCGGATCGTAGGTTTCTTGGATTCTGTGGCCGTGTGGCGTAGTCCGCAGCATTGCCGTCAGTGGCCACCCACCACCAATCATTAGTATTAGTATGTGTCTGAATCTCCGCAATCCTTGTTCCAACAAAAGCTCCAAATCCATGTGATTCATTTTGTATCTGTGATCTTACAATCATTGAGTCAGTTAGATGTAGTACCCTATCGAACACAAAACTTGTTTCTTTTTCTATTACCTTCCGTAACCTATCAGACAATACTGCTGCACAAAGCTCCAGTCTGGGAGTAGTTATTTGCCGAATGGGAGCAATTCGACTCTTGGCTGTTAGTAATTGAGCAGAAAATGTGCCACCTTTCAGTTCAAAGCGAATGTATGCACATGTAGAGCATGCAATATTGCTGGCATCGGCATAAATGACAAGTGTGGGGTTACCAAGTGCATTATGAGGCCTTATACATCGCCTAAATTTTATATCCTCCAAGGCATACATATCTTGGAACAAATTAACCCAGTGCACATGCATTTCATCAGGGATTGGTTTATCCCAACCCAGTTGCTCATCACTTTGCATTCTTGTTGTCGTGTGATGAGATGTCTCATTAATAGCTTACATCGTCGTGAAAGGTGTAGCAAGGCCGGAAGGGTGGTATAGTGACGCCACTTGACTTAGGATCATCCTTTTTATCAGTTGTTTGGGTATCCTTTGCACTATTTCCACTACTGTTAGGTCAGGACCAGTGCGGATCTTCTTGCGTTTTGTAGAAAAGTTAATCTTTACTTTGTAAGAGAATTGATCTTTCTTTGTTTCCCAAATCATCCCTAGTACCTTTTCAACCTCAGTAGCAATTATCTTAGAATCTTCTGTCATATCATGGCTTCCAGACATTACCCATTGTTTCATCTGGAATCCTCCTCTTTTAAGGATCTCTTCGGTCGTTTTCATTCTTTCAAGGGCTTCCTCTGCACTTTCACATGAATGAAGAATGTCATCCACATACGAGTTATTAATGATCATGGCAGCTATTTCCGGGTACATGTCTTTGAACATATCGGCAGTTTTATGGAGGGCTGTCATGGCAATCACTCCACTGGGTCTGTCACCGAAAGTTACCGTCTGTAAACAATAATTGTCAGGCTCCCTGGTAGTGTTCATATCTCGCCACAAGAACCGGTGGGTCATTTTATCCGCTTCAGAGAGGAGTACGGAATTATACATTTTACTGATATCTCCCACAATTGCTACCGGACTCTGACGAAACCCAAGCAATATGCCAAAAAGATCACACAGCATATCAGGCCCCTTGGCATAATAATCATTCAAGACGTGTCTCATGTATGAGGCAGAATAATTAAACACTCTTCTGATGGGAGTGGATTTAGAGTCTGGTCTTAATATTTCATGATGAGGGATGTAGTGTACTGGGCCCTTATAGTCCTTGATTTCTTCTGTAGTCAATTTTCGAGCTACACCTCGCTCCACCATGTCACTGATCTGATCACTATATTCCTTTGCATATGCAACTCCTCTTTTTGCTAATGTGTTTTCTGTAGCTCTAAGTGTGCCCATGCAGGCTGTGAAGTTATTTGGCAAGGTCTTTGGCGATTTTATCCATGGATAGGACGGTGTCCATTGACTTGTTTTTGAGTCATGTATTAAACCTTGTGTTATTAGAGACAATTCCCTTTCTTCTTTAAGACTATATTTGTTACTTCCAAGGGGACACTTTCCACATTTGCTGTTGCCACATTTTGGAATGCAACATGTCCCCAGATTTTCTACAGAGAAGAAGTCATCAAGCCTTCTCGTAACACTGACTTTTGATTCAACAACTAAATCATTTACCGTACATGCAGCAATGTGATTAATCCTAACAAGAACATGAGGAGAGTCGACATCTTTCACCTTTAATCTAGGGTGCTACCCTCTAATACAGTATCCAAATGTTCCCCACAATAGTTGGAGGTTACCTACAGTTTTAACCACAGATTGGAATAATTTGCAGTAATCAGCGCCGATCAACAGATCAACTTTTCCATCTGGACGTTCAATGTTCTTAGCTTGTACTCCTAGTAAATCTGCCACCCTACCCATATCCACCTGTCCTGTTTCTGAGGCAATTTCTGAGATTCCACAAGCTTTGATTACATGAGTTTGGCCTTGAAAATCATTAAGAGGAACATCATATTCCAATATTTCCAATTTGTGATAGTCTTTTCCTACTTTAGTAACAGCTAAATTTATGCTTCTCCCTTTTAAGCCCATAAATTTTGCCATACGATCAGTTATGCGTGACGTATTGCTGCCAGAGTCCCAGAGAGTAGTTATGGGTCGTGTGTTACCATAAACTGAACTTATTAACAAAACGCCCCTTTTTGGTGATAAACTGCTGTTTCTGTATCCTTGCTCTTTACCAAATCAATTATGGAGAATCTGATGGTGGCCTCTCCCACATTCACCACATTAAGATTTCTGTGAACATTGACGGCGGCCCATGTGACCCAACTGTAAACAAGGGAATCAGGCACCCATCCTATATACGGCATCAATCTTCTCCAAAAAACACACATTAATTATTATCACAATGTCTTATTTACCACATCCAATTACTCACACAGTGCCTCCCTTATCAGCACACAGGTGAAACTGGAGTTGAGATCACTTTTCACAGCTTCAGGGTCACAATTACTAGCACAATGGTGTACTCCGGCATAACATTCTTGAGACTGGACCATGTGCCACACATCTCCAGGATCACCAACATTAAATCCCTGCCTCACACCGGGGCACTGCAACCCTCCACCAGTCGTCACCACCCAACATGCAGGCCTTCCCGAGAAACAATGAAGGGCCGCTAGCTGACGGCCTGGACAACACTTCCATCCTGTCCACGTCACTCAACTCCTACGTCACAACTTTACACACAAGATCATCGACAAGCGCATGCCAAAGCGGGAGAGAGAAATACGATATTTCATTAGCAAAATAATAGTACATTTGTAGGCAAAACATAAGAAAATTACAAATCTATTCAATTTTTTTTTATTATTATACTTTGTCGCTGTCTCCCGCGTTTGCGAGGTAGCGCAAGGAAACAGACGAAAGAAATGGCCCAACCCCCCCCCCATACACATGTATATACATACGTCCACATACGCAAATATACATACCTACACAGCTTTCCATGGTTTACCCCAGACGTTTCAAATGCCTTCATTCAATCCACTGACAGCACGTCAACCCCGGTATACCACATCGCTCCAATTCACTCTATGCCTTGCCCTCCTTTCACCCTCCTGCATGTTCAGGCCCCGATCACACAAAATCTTTTTCACTCCATCTTTCCACCTCCAATTTGGTCTCCCTCTTCTCCTCGTTCCCTCCACCTCCGACACATATATCCTCTTGGTCAATCTTTCCTCACTCATTCTCTCCATGTGCCCAAACCACTTCAAAACACCCTCTTCTGCTCTCTCAACCACGCTCTTTTTATTTCCACACATCTCTCTTACCTTTACGTTACTCACTCGATCATACCACCTCACACCACACATAGTCCTCAAACATCTCATTTCCAGCACATCCATCCTCCTGCGCACAACTCTATCCATAGCCCACGCCTCGCAACCATACAACATTGTTGGAACCACTATTCCTTCAAACATACCCATTTTTACTTTCCGAGATAATGTTCTCGACTTCCACACATTCTTCAAGGCCCCCAGAATTTTCGCCCCCTCCCCCACCCTATGATCCACTTCCGCTTCCATGGTTCCATCCGCTGCCAGATCCACTCCCAGATATCTAAAACACTTCACTTCCTCCAGTTTTTCTCCATTCAAACTCACCTCCCAATTGACTTGACCCTCAACCCTACTGTACCTAATAACCTTGCTCTTATTCACATTTACTCTTAACTTTCTTCATCCACACACTTTACCAAACTCAGTCACCAGCTTCTGCAGTTTCTCACATGAATCAGCCACCAGCGCTGTATCATCATGAACAACAACTGACTCACTTCCCAAGCTCTCTCATCCCCAACAGACTTCATACTTGCCCCTCTCTCCAAAACTCTTGCATTTACCTCCCTAACAACACCATCCATAAACAAATTAAACAACCATGGAGACATCACACACCCCTGCCGCAAACCTACATTCACTGAGAACCAATCACTTTCTGCTTCTAACAACTTTCCTCCCACACCATATATTCTTAATACCTTCCACAGAGCATCTCTATCAACTCTATCATATGCCTTCTCCAGATCCATAAATGCTACATACAAATCCATTTGCTTTTCTAAGTATTTCTCACATACATTCTTCAAAGCAAACACCTGATCCACACATCCTCTACCACTTCTGAAACCACATTGCTCTTCCCCAATCTGATGCTCTGTACATGCCTTCACCCTCTCAATCAATACCCTCCCATATAATTTACCAGGAATACTCAACAAACTTATACCTCTTTACTTTGAGCACTCACTCTTATCCCCTTTGCCTTTGTACAATGGCACTATGCACTATTTAATACAATAACAATAATATAGTTATAATAATACAATTTATCTATTCAATTCAAAGAAAACTTGACCAATAGGACATACTGAGATATGCTCAGTACACTCCTGCCACAACTACAAGCAAAAACAATTATTGCTCCTCAATGGGGAGCAGCAACACAAGTCTGTGAACCGATCTGTTGATCAACCTGTCCTTCACATCACACATAGAGTCAGACTTCGAGATTTTGTATCTTAATACTACATCTCGTACTTTTCCGTCCCTGCCGGGTTTAGCTCTTTCAACCTGTGCTACCATCCAATTTCCTCTAATCAAATCACTGTCTTGCACTAAAACAACATCTACTTCCCGCAAATTTTTACGTGCTGTATGCCATTTTTGCCTGATAGTTAAGGTTGGGAAGTAGTCTATCATCCATTTCCTCCAAAACGAGGTTACAATACTTTGTACAAGACTGAAACGCTTCCTTGTATCGGTCGTTTCCACCATGGGCCCACTTGGTACCGTGTTGCTTGCACGACCAAGCAGGAGGTCGTTAGGGCACAAGTAAGCACCCAAAGATATATCGTATCCAGGTTTCAGTCCGATTAGGCGTTCATTCAATATATTTGCTTCCTCATATAACACACTTTGTAGTTCGGCGACGCTTAGTCCATTTTCGCCCACTACTATAACAAGCAGCCGTTTCACCGTCTTAATCAGAGATTCGCATGCACCATTTTGCCAGGGTGCATTCGCCGAGTTGTTGAATGACCATGTCATACCTTGATGAAACCCGATTTGAGATATTTGGTTAATGTTCAATTTTTCAGTCATATTCCTGAAATCTTTATTGGCAGCCATTAACTGTGTTCCCATGTCTGAATGCATGGTGTGAGGATAACCCCGCATGGAAACAAACCGACGAAATGTATTCAAGAAACTCTGTGTGTCATATCCTTCCATCAGATCAATATGGACTGCACGACTCGCTAGGCATGTAAATATCACTCCATAAGCCTTGGCCCTAGTTCTCCGTTTTACAGTGTCTCTTATCATTAATGGGCCAAACAAGTCCAAGGAGGTATTGAAGAATGCAGGTGATGGTTTGAGTCTTCTCTGGGGATGCTGCCCCATTTGCTGTCCTATCACAATTTTGTTTAACCTTCTGCATATTACACACTTTTCCTTTACCGATTTGATCACCTTTCGTGCTCTAGGTACCCAAAACTTACTTTGAAGTTTAGCTAAGGTGAGGTCTATACCCCCGTGATCAGTGTTGTGTAAGTAAGTGATGTATAGTCTGGTAAACTGATGGTTTTGCGAGAGTAACATAAACTGGTTTTGATTCCAATTGTCCTTCAACCAGCTGCTGATTCTCTCCCCTACTACAATGATCCCATCTTCATCTTTACTGGGTCCTAGCCTTTTGAATCTTTCCTTCCAATTTTCTTCGAATTCCCTTTGGACCATCTTAACCCAGTACCTTTCTGCCTTTCTCACATCATCGGCAGTGAGTGTATGCAATATTCCTCTGAATGTTTTCTTTCTAATAATGCAAAGGATTATAGCAGTGGTCTTTATCATTCTTTTGTAACAGCTAAACCTTTCAATATTCATCATGGGTGTTACCTCCTGTTTGATGTTACATTGTAGTGATACTCTATTCTTATTTGGTAACTCCTTTATGCAAGGTTGGTCTATTGGTCACTGATCAATAGGTAAAGTTAAATAGTGTGGGCCCCTTTGCCATGCTGACTCGGATCCTAGGTTTCTTGGATTCTGTGGCCGTGTGGCGTAGTCCGCAGCATTGCCGTCAGTGGCCACCCACCACCAATCATTAGTATTAGTATGTGTCTGAATCTCCGCAATCCTTGTTCCAACAAAAGCTCCAAATCCATGTGATTCATTTTGTATCTGTGACCTTACAATCATTGAGTCAGTTAGATGTAGTACCCTATCGAACACAAAACTTGTTTCTTTTTCTATTACCTTCCGTAACCTAGCAGACAATACTGCTGCACAAAGCTCCAGTCTCGGAGTAGTTATTTGCCGAATGGGAGCAATTCGACTCTTGGCTGCGAGTAATTGAGCAGAAAATGTGCCATCTTTCAGTTCAAAGCGAATGTATGCACATGTAGAGTATGCAATATTGCTGGCATCAGCATAAATGACAAGTGTGGGGTTACCAAGTGCATTATCAGGCTTTATACACCGCCTAAATTTTAGATCCTCCAAGGCATACATATCTTGGAACAAATTAACCCAGTGCACATGCATTTCATCAGGGATTGGTTCATCCCAACCCAGTTGCTCATCAGCTTTGCATTCTTGTTTTCGTGTGATGAGATGTCTCATTAATAGCTTACATCGTATCGTGAAAGGTGTAGCAAGGCCTAGAGGGTCGTATAGTGACGCCACTTGACTTAGGATCATCCTTTTTGTCAGTTGTTTGGGTATCCTTTGCACTATTTCCTCTACTGTTAGGTCAGGACCAGTGCGGATCTTCTTGCGTTTTGTAGAAAAGTTAATCCTTACTTTGTAAGAGAATTGATCTTTCTTTGGTTCCCAAATCATCCCTAGTACCTTTTCAACCTCAGTAGCAATTATCTTAGAATCTTCTGTCATATCATGGCTTCCAGACATTACCCATTGTTTCATCTGGAATCCTCCTCTTTTAAGGATCTCTTCGGTCGTTTTCATTCTTTCAAGGGCTTCCTCTGCACTTTCACATGAATGAAGAATGTCATCCACATACGAGTTATTAATGATCATGGCAGCTGTTTCCGGGTACTTGTCTTTGAACATTTCGGCAGTTTTATGGAGGGCTGTCATGGCAATCACTCCACTGGGTCTGTCACCGAAAGTTACCGTCTGTAAACAATAATGGTCAGGCTCCCTGGTAGTGTTCATATCTCGCCACAAGAACCGGTGGGTCATTTTATCCGCTTCAGAGAGGAGTACAGAATTATACATTTTACTGATATCTCCCACAATTGCTACCGGACTCTGACGAAACCTAAGCAATATGCCAAAAAGATCACACAGCATATCAGGCCCCTTGGCATAATAGTCATTCAAGACGTGTCCCATGTATGAGGCAGAAGAATTAAACACTATTCTGATGGGAGTGGATTTAGAGTCTGGTCTTAATATTTCATGATGAGGGATGTAGTGTACTGGGCCCTGATAGTCCTTGATTTCATCTGTAGTCAATTTTCGAGCTACACCTCGCTCCACCATGTCACTGATCTGATCACTATATTCCTTTGCATATGCAACTCCTCTTTTTGCTAATCTCTTTTCTGTAGCTCTAAGTGTGCCCATGCAGGCTGTGAAGTTATTTGGCAAGGTCTTTGGCGATTTTATCCATGGATAGGACGCTGTCCATTGACTTGTTTTTGAGTCATGTATTAAACCTTGTGTTATTAGAGACAATTCCCTTTCTTCTTTAAGACTATATTTGTTACTTCCAAGGGGACACTTTCCACATTTGCAGTTGCCACATTTTGGAATGCAACATGTCCCCAGATTTTCTACAGAGAAGAAGTCATCAAGCCTTCTCGTAACACTGGCTTTTGATTCAACAACTAAATCATTTACCGTACATGCAGCAATGTGATTAATCCTAACAAGAACATGAGCAGAGTCGACACCTTTCACCTTTAATCTAGGGTGCGAACCTCTAATACAGTATCCAAATGGTCCCCACAATAGTTGGAGGTTACCTACAGTTTTAACCACAGATGGGAATAATTTGCAGTAATCAGCGCCGATCAACAGATCAATTTTGCCATATGGACGTTCAATGTTCTTAGCTTGTACTCCTAGTAAATCTGCCACGCTACCCATATCCACCTGTCCTGTTTCTGAGGTAATTTCTGAGATTCCACAAGCTTTGATTACATGAGTTTGGCCTTGAAAATCATTAAGAGGAACATCATATTCCAATGTTTCCAATTTGTGATAGTCATTTCCTACTTTAGTAACAGCCAAATTTATGCTTCTCCCTTTTAAGCCCATAAATTTTGCCATACGATCAGTTATGAGTGACGTATTGCTACCAGAGTCCCAGAGGGTGGTTATGGGTCGTGTGTTACCATAAACTGAACTTATTATTAACAAAACGCCCCTTTTTGGTGACAAACTGCTGTTTATGTATCCCTGCTCTTTACCAAAACAATTATGGAGAATCTGATGGTGGCCTCTCCCACATTCACCACATAAAGATTTCTGTGAACATTGACGGCCCCTGTGACCTAACTGTAAACAAAGGAAGCAGGCACCCATCCTATAAACGGCATCAATCTTCTCCTTGCTGTTAAGTTTTTGAAACCCCGTACATTGAGTAATATCATGTGTATCTGTGCCATGGTACCAACATTGAACTGGTCTTTGAGACTCTACTCCAGACATATTTCCAGTTAACATAGAGATTTGCTTAGATAAATTAACTAAACATTCCTCCATCTTGCTTTGTTTTCCATGAAGCTGGGTTATGGTTGTAGTGAATACGTCAGTGTCACTGTCTAGGTTCACTGAGTGTACATGCACTTTACTATTAGGCTTAGTTGCCCTAACGTCATCATTCATGTATTCTAGTGCTTGTTTCTCTTTCAACAAATATTTCAGTAACTCCTCAAACATTTTACTTTTATCCTTTAGAGTTTGCAAAATTTTAGTCCACTCTCTTTTCTGCATTGGTGGGAGAAGCTTTTCTATATGACTGACCATAGTAACAGTATTCATCTCTTCAGACAAATTAACTTTCTCTAAATCTAAAGAGGCTCTCTCAACTATACTCACCATGTCCATGAATTTCCGTGGATTGTCCCCGAGTATTGGTTTTAATGTCTTTATGTCATTCAAGACTGACCGCACTAGTCTTGCTGGATTGCCATACCTAGCGTCCAACCTTTTCAACATGAAATCAAAAGAGTCATCCACCCCGTGAACTACCTCCAATGCCTCCCCCGACAGACAGGATCGCAACACATATGGATCATCTTCATATACTGATTTCATTAATCTTTCATAGTCTTTACAGAATGTGGGATAATCACGAATCTTGCCATCAAAATGTGGTGGAGTTAATCGCTGCATTCTCACTTTGTGCATTTCGTTAACACTGGCTTTGTCTTTCTTTGTGACTTTAGCTATTATTGCATGAGCCTAATTTTTTGTCCTTTCAATATCAGTGATATAAGTATCAAGTTCATTAATGAGCACATCATAATTTGATTTTTTTTTGTATCAAGAGATTCAGCTAACTGCTCATTAATTTTTTCATTTTCAAATAAGTTTGCACACGTCATCATAAATACCTCGTCACACTTCCAAGCGGTCATCCCGGCCTTGCGCTTCCTTTAACAAGTTGACCTTCGTAGTAAACTTGCGTTTAGCGAGGGTCCGCTCCTTCATCAGCTGTTCATCCATCTTGGCAGGGGATGTGTTGGACTGTTTCACCAAGGTGTGAGTGAGACAGCACTGGTCGTTACTCTATTTAATCTAGATCCAACCTGTAATAAGTGTACATGTCACAGTACCAATTACAAAATATAACACCCACACATATACATTATTATCACAATGTCTTATTTACTACATCCAATTACTCACACAGTGCCTCCCCTATCAGCACAGAGGTGAAACTGGAGTTGAGATCACTTTTCACAGCTTCAGGGTCACAATTACTAGCACAATGGTGTACTCCGGCATAACATTCTTGAGACTGGACCATGTGCCACACAGCTCCAGGATCACCAACATTAAATCCCTGCCTCACACCGGGGCACTGCAACCCTCCACCAGTCGTCACCACCCAACATACAGGCCTTCCCGAGAAACAATGAAGGGCCGCTAGCTGACGGCCTGGACAACACTTCCATCCTGTCCACGTCACTCAACTCCTACGTCACAACTTTACACACAAGAACAGCGACAAGCGCATGCCAAAACGGGAGAGCGAAATACAATATCTCATTAGCAAAATAATAGTACAAATTGTATGCAAAACATAAGAAAATTACAAATTTAGTTAATACAATAACAATAATATAGTTATGATAATACAATTTATCTATTCAATTCAAAGAAAACTTGACCAATAGGACATACTGAGATATTCTCAGTACACTCCCGCCACAACTACAAGCAAAAACAATTATTGCTCCTCAATGGGGAGCAGCAACACAAGTCTGTGAACCGATCTGTTGATCAATCTGTCCTTCCCATCACACATAGAGTCAGACTTCGAGATTTTGTATCTTAATACTACATCTCGTACTTTTCCGTCCCTGCCTGGTTTAGCTCTTTCAACCTGTGCTAACTTCCAATTTCCTCTAATCAAATCACTGTCTTGCACTAAAACAACATCTCCTTCCCGCAAATTTCTACGTGCTGTATGCCATTTTTGCCTGATAGTTAAGGTTGGGAAGTAGTCTCTCATCCATTTCCTCCAAAACGAGGTTACAATACTTTGTACAAGACTGAAACGCTTCCTTGTATCAGTCGTTTCCACCATGGGCCCACTTGGTACCTTGTTGCTTGCACGACCAAGCAGTAGATCGTTAGGGCACAAGTAAGCACCCAAAGATATATCGTATCCAGGTTTCAGTCCGATTGGGCGTTCATTCAATATATTTGCTACCTCATATAACACACTTTGTAGTTCGCCGAAGCTTAGTACATTTTCGCCCACTACTATAACAAGCAGCCGTTTCACCGTCTTAATCAGAGATTCGCATGCACCATTTTGCCAGGGTGCATTCGCCGAGTTGTTGAATGACCATGTCATACCTTGATGAAGCCCGATTTGAGATATTTGGTTAATGTTCCATTTTTCAGTCATATTCCTGATATCTTTATTGGCAGCCATTAACTGTGTTCCCATGTCTGAATGCATGGTGTGAGGATAACCCCGCATGGAAACAAACCGACGAAATGTATTCAAGAAACTCTGTGTGTCATATCCTTCCATCAGATCAATATGGACTGCACGACTCGCTAGGCATGTAAATATCACTCCATAAGCCTTGGCCCTAGTTCTCCGTTTTACAGTGTCTCTTATCATTAATGGGCCAAACAAGTCCAAGGAGGTATTGAAGAATGCAGGTGATGGTTTGAGTCTTCTCTCGGGGAGCTGCCCCATTTGCTGTCCTATCACAACTTTGTTTAACCTTCTGCATATTACACACTTTTCCTTTACCGATTTGATCACCTTTCGTGCTCTAGGTACCCAAAACTTACTTTGAAGTTTAGCTAAGGTGAGGTCTATACCCCCGTGATCAGTGTTGTGTAAGTAAGTGATGTATAGTCTGGTAAACTGATGGTTTTGCGAGAGTAACATAAACTGGTTTTGATTCCAATTGTCCTTCAACCAGCTGCTGATTCTCTCCCCTACTACAATGATCCCATCTTCATCTTTACTGGGTCCTAGCCTTTTGAATCTTTCCTTCCAATTTTCTTCGAATTCCCTTTGGACCATCTTAACCCAGTACCTTTCTGCCTTTCTCACATCATCGGCAGTGAGTGTATGCAATATTCCTCTGAATGTTTTCTTTCTAATAATGCAAAGGATTATAGCAGTGGTCTTTATCATTCTTTTGTAACAGCTAAACCTTTCAATATTCATCATGGGTGTTACCTCCTGTTTGATGTTACATTGTAGTGATACTCTATTCTTATTTGGTAACTCCTTTATGCAAGGTTGGTCTATTGGCCACTGATCAATAGGTAAAGTTAAATAGTGTGGGCCCCTTTGCCATGCTGACTCGGATCCTAGGTTTCTTGGATTCTGTGGCCGTGTGGCGTAGTCCGCAGCATTGCCGTCAGTGGCCACCCACCACCAATCATTAGTATTAGTATGTGTCTGAATCTCCGCAATCCTTGTTCCAACAAAAGCTCCAAATCCATGTGATTCATTTTGTATCTTTGACCTTACAATCATTGAGTCAGTTAGATGTAGTACTCTATCGAACATAAAACTTGTTTCTTTTTCTATTACCTTCCGTAACGTAGCAGACAATACTGCTGCACAAAGCTCCAGTCTCGGAGTAGTTATTTGCCGAATGGGAGCAATGCAACTCTTGGCTGCGAGTAATTGAGCAGAAAATGTGCCATCTTTCAGTTCAAAGCGAATGTATGCACATGTAGAGTATGCAATATTGCTGGCATCAGCATAAATGACAAGTGTGGGGTTACCAAGTGCATTATCAGGCTTTATACACCGCCTAAATTTTAGATCCTGCAAGGCATACATATCTTGGAACAAATTAACCCAGTGTACATGCATTTCATCAGGGATTGGTTCATCCCAACCCAGTTGCTCATCAGCTTTGCATTCTTGTTTTCGTGTGATGAGATGTCTCATTAATAGCTTACATTGTATCGTGAAAGGTGTAGCAAGGCCTAGAGGGTGGTATAGTGACACCACTTGACTTAGGATCATCCTTTTTGTCAGTTATTTGGGTATCTTTTGCACTATTTCCTCTACTGTTAGGTCAGGAGCAGTGCGGATCTTCTTGCGTTTTGTAGAAAAGTTAATCCTTACTTTGTAAGAGAATTGATCTTTCTTTGGTTCCCAAATCATCCCTAGTACCTTTTCAACCTCAGTAGCAATTATCTTAGAATCTTCTGTCATATCATGGCTTCCAGACATTACCCATTGTTTCATCTGGAATCCTCCTCTTTTAAGGATCTCTTCGGTCGTTTTCATTCTTTCAAGGGCTTCCTCTGCACTTTCACATGAATGAAGAATGTCATCCACGTACGAGTTATTAATGATCATGGCAGCTGTTTCCGGGTACATGTCTTTGAACATTTCGGCAGTTTTATGGAGGGCTGTCATGGCAATCACTCCACTGGGTCTGTCACCGAAAGTTACCGTCTGTAAACAGTAATGGTCAGGCTCCCTGGTAGTGTTCATATCTCGCCACAAGAACCGGTGGGTCATTTCATCCGCTTCAGAGAGGAGTACAGAATTATACATTTTACTGATATCTCCCACAATTGCTACCGGACTCTGACGAAACCTAAGCAATATGCCAAAAAGATCACACAGCATATCAGGCCCCTTGGCATAATAGTCATTCAAGACGTGTCCCATGTATGAGGCAGAAGAATTAAACACTATTCTGATGGGAGTGGATTTAGAGTCTGGTCTTAATATTTCATGATGAGGGATGTAGTGTACTGGGCCCTGATAGTCCTTGATTTCATCTGTAGTCAATTTTCGAGCTACACCTCGCTCCACCATGTCACTGATCTGATCACTATATTCCTTTGCATATGCAACTCCTCTTTTTGCTAATCTCTTTTCTGTAGCTCTAAGTCTGCCCATGCAGGCTGTGAAGTTATTTGGCAAGGTCTTTGGCGATTTTATCCATGGATAGGACGCTGTCCATTGACTTGTTTTTGAGTCATGTATTAAACCTTGTGTTATTAGAGACAATTCCCTTTCTTCTTTAAGACTATATTTGTTACTTCCGAAGGGGACACTTTCCACATTTGCAGTTGCCACATTTTGGAATGCAACATGTCCCCAGATTTTCTACAGAGAAGAAGTCATCAAGCCTTCTCGTAACACTGGCTTTTGATTCAACAACTAAATCATTTACCGTACATG
This sequence comes from Panulirus ornatus, assembly GCF_036320965.1. Taxonomy (NCBI): domain Eukaryota; kingdom Metazoa; phylum Arthropoda; class Malacostraca; order Decapoda; family Palinuridae; genus Panulirus; species Panulirus ornatus. Next base: position 13,791,189 of record NC_092230.1, on the reverse strand, counting down.
CAGCAATGTGATTAATCCTAACAAGAACATGAGCAGAGTCGACACCTTTCACCTTTAATCTAGGGTGCGAACCTCTAATACAGTATCCAAATGGTCCCCACAATAGTTGGAGGTTACCTACAGTTTTAACCACAGATGGGAATAATTTGCAGTAATCAGCGGCGATCAACAGATCAATTTTGCCATATGGACGTTCAATGTTCTTAGCTTGTACTCCTAGTAAATCTGCCACGCTACCCATATCCACCTGTCCTGTTTCTGAGGTAATTTCTGAGATTCCACAAGCTTTGATTACATGAGTTTGGCCTTGAAAATCATTAAGAGGAACATCATATTCCAATGTTTCAAATTTGTGATAGTCATTTCCTACTTTAGTAACAGCCAAATTTATGCTTCTCCCTTTTAAGCCCATAAATTTTGCCATACGATCAGTTATGAGTGACGTATTGCTAGCAGAGTCCCAGAGGGTAGTTATGGGTCGTGTGTTACCATAAACTGAACTTATTATTAACAAAACGCCCCTTTTTGGTGACAAACTGCTGTTTATGTATCCCTGCTCTTTACCAAAACAATTATGGAGAATCTGATGGTGGCCTCTCCCACATTCACCACATAAAGATTTCTGTGAACATTGACGCGCCCTATGACCTAACTGTAAACAAAGGAAGCAGGCACCCATCTTATACACGGCATCAATCTTCTCCTTGCTGTTAAGTTTTGAAACACCGTATATTTAGTAATATCATGTGTATCTGTGCCATGGTAACAACATTCAACTGGTCTTTGAGACTCTACTCCAGACATATTTCCAGTTAACATAGAGATTTGCCTAGATGAATTAACTAAACACTCCTCCATCTTGCTTTGTTTTCCATGAAGCTGGGTTATGGCTGTAGTGAATACGTCAGTTTCACTGTCTAGGTTCACTGAGTGTACATGCACTTTACTATTAGGGTTAGTTGCCCTAATGTCATCATTCATGTATTCTAGTGCTTGTTTCTCTTTCAACAAATATTTCAGTAACTCCTCAAACATTTTACTTTTATCCTTTAGAGTTTGCAAAATTTTAGTCCACTCTCTTTTCTGCATTGGTGGGAGAAGCTTTTCTATATGACTGACCATAGTAACAGTATTCATCTCTTCAGACAAATTAACTTTCTCTAAATCTAAAGAGGCTCTCTCAACTATGCTCACCATATTCATGAATTTCCGTGGATTGTCCTCGGGTATTGGTTTTAATGTCTTTATGTCATTCAAGACTGACTGCACTAGTCTTGCTGGATTGCCATACCTGGCATCCAACCTTTTCATCATGGAATCAAAAGAGTCATCCACCCCGTGAAGTACCTCCAATGCCTTCCCCGACAGACAGGATGGCAACACATATGGATCATCTTCATATACTGATTTCATTAATCTTTCATAGTCTTTACAGAATGTGGGATAATCACGAATCTTGCCATCAAAATGCGTTGGAGTTAACCGCTGCATTCTCACTTTGTGCATTTCGTGAACACTGGCTTTGTCTTTCTTTGTGACTTTAGCTATTATTGCATAAGCCTGATTTTTTTGTCCTTTCAATATCAGTGATATAAGTATCAAGTTCAATAATAAGCACATCATAATTTGATTTCTTTGTATCAAGAGACTCAGCTAACTGCTCATTAATTTTTTTCAATTTCAAGGAACTGTTTGCACACGTCATCATAAATACCTCGTAACACTTCCAAGGGGTCATCCCGGCCTTGCGCCTCCTTTAACAAGTTGACCTTCCTAGTAAATTTGCGTTTGGCTAAGGTCCGCTCCTTCACCTCCTGTTCATCCATCTTGGCAGGGGATGTGTTGGACTGTTTCACTAAGGTGTGAGTGAGACAGCACTGGTCGTTACTCTATTCAATCTAGGTCCAACTTGTAATAAGTGTACATATCACAGTACCAATTAAAAAATATAACACCCACACATATACATTATTATCACAATGTCTTATTTACTACATCCAATTACTCACACAGTGCCTCCCCTATCAGCACAGAGGTGAAACTGGAGTTGAGATCACTTTTCACAGCTTCAGGGTCACAATTACTAGCACAATGGTGTACTCCGGCATAACATTCTTGAGACTGGACCATGTGCCACACAGCTCCAGGATCACCAACATTAAATCCCTGCCTCACACCGGGGCACTGCAACCCCCTCCCCAACACCCTCCCCAACACCTCCACCAGTCGTCACCACCCAACATACACGCCTTCCCGAGAAACAATGAATGGCCGCTAGCTGATGGCCTGGACAACACTTACATCCTGTCCACGTCACTCAACTCCTACGTCACAACTTTACACATAAGAACAGCGACAAGCGCATGCCAAAACGGGAGAGCGAAATACAATATCTCATTAGCAAAATAATAGTTCAAATTGTATGCAAAACATAAGAAAATTACAAATTTAGTTATTACAATAACAATCATATGGTTATGATAATACAATTTATCTATTCAATTCAAAGAAAACTTGACCAATTGGACGTACTGAGATATTCTCAGTACACTCCCGCCACAACTACAAGCAAAAACAATTATTGCTCCTCAATGTGGAGCAGCAACACAAGTCTGTGAACCGATCTGTTGATCAATCTGTCCTTCCATCACACATAGAGTCAGACTTCGAGATTTTGTATCTTAATACTACATCTCGTACTTTTCCGTCCCTGCCTGGTTAAACTCTTTCAACCTGTGCTAACTTCCAATTTCCTCTAATCAAATCACTGTCTTGCACTAAAACAACATCTCCTTCCCGCAAATTTCTACGTGCTGTATGCCATTTTTGCCTGATAATTAAGGTTGGGAAGTAGTCTCTCATCCATTTCCTCCAAAACGAGGTTACAATACTTTGTACAAGACTGAAACGCTTCCTTGTATCAGTCGTTTCCACCATGGGCCCACTTGGTACCTTGTTGCTTGCACGACCAAGCAGTAGATCGTTAGGGCACAAGTAAGCACCCAAAGATATATCGTATCCAGGTTTCAGTCCGATTGGGCGTTCATTCAATATATTTGCTACCTCATATAACACACTTTGTAGTTCGCCGAAGCTTAGTACATTTTCGCCCACTACTATAACAAGCAGCCGTTTCACCGTCTTAATCAGAGATTCGCATGCACCATTTTGCCAGGGTGCATTCGCCGAGTTGTTGAATGACCATGTCATACCTTGATGAAGCCCGATTTGAGATATTTGGTTAATGTTCCATTTTTCAGTCATATTCCTGATATCTTTATTGGCAGCCATTAACTGTGTTCCCATGTCTGAATGCATGGTGTGAGGATAACCCCGCATGGAAACAAACCGACGAAATGTATTCAAGAAACTCTGTGTGTCATATCCTTCCATCAGATCAATATGGACTGCACGACTCGCTAGGCATGTAAATATCACTCCATAAGCCTTGGCCCTAGTTCTCCGTTTTACAGTGTCTCTTATCATTAATGGGTCTAACAAGTCCAAGGAGGTATTGAAGAATGCAGGTGATGTTTTGAGTCTTCTCTCGGGGAGCTGCCCCATTTGCTGTCCTATCAAAACTTTGTTTAACCTTCTGCATATTACACACTTTTCCTTTACCGATTTGATCACCTTTCGTGCTCTAGGTACCCAAAACTTACTTTGAAGTTTAGCTAAGGTGAGGTCTATACCCCCGTGATCAGTGTTGTGTAAGTAAGTGATGTATAGTCTGGTAAACTGATGGTTTTGCGAGAGTAACATAAACTGGTTTTGATTCCAATTGTCCTTCAACCAGCTGCTGATTCTCTCCCCTACTACAATGATCCCATCTTCATCTTTACTGGGTCCTAGCCTTTTGAATCTTTCCTTCCAATTTTCTTCGAATTCCCTTTGGACCATCTTAACCCAGTACCTTTCTGCCTTTCTCACATCATCGGCAGTGAGTGTATGCAATATTCCTCTGAATGTTTTCTTTCTAATAATGCAAAGGATTATAGCAGTGGTCTTTATCATTCTTTTGTAACAGCTAAACCTTTCAATATTCATCATGGGTGTTACCTCCTGTTTGATGTTACATTGTAGTGATACCCTATTCTTATTTGGTAACTCCTTTATGCAAGGTTGGTCTATTGGCCACTGATCAATAGGTAAAGTTAAATAGTGTGGGCCCCTTTGCCATGCTGACTCGGATCCTAGGTTTCTTGGATTCTGTGGCCGTGTGGCGTAGTCCGCAGCATTGCCGTCAGTGGCCACCCACCACCAATCATTAGTATTAGTATGTGTCTGAATCTCCGCAATCCTTGTTCCAACAAAAGCTCCAAATCCATGTGATTCATTTTGTATCTGTGACCTTACAATCATTGAGTCAGTTAGATGTAGTACCCTATCGAACACAAAACTTGTTTCTTTTTCTATTACCTTCCGTAACCTAGCAGACAATACTGCTGCACAAAGCTCCAGTCTCGGAGTAGTTATTTGCCGAATGGGAGCAATTCGACTCTTGGCTGCGAGTAATTGAGCAGAAAATGTGCCATCTTTCAGTTCAAAGCGAATGTATGCACATGTAGAGTATGCAATATTGCTGGCATCAGCATAAATGACAAGTGTGGGGTTACCAAGTGCATTATCAGGCTTTATACATCGCCTAAATTTTAGATCCTCCAAGGCCTACATATCTTGGAACAAATTAACCCAGTGCACATGCATTGCATCAGGGATTGGTTCATCCCAACCCAGTTGCTCATCAGCTTTGCATTCTTGTTTTCGTGTGATGAGATGTCTCATTAATAGCTTACATCGTATCGTGAAAGGTGTAGCAAGGCCTGAAGGGTCGTATAGTGACGCCACTTGACTTAGGATCATCCTTTTTGTCAGTTGTTTGGGTATCCTTTGCACTATTTCCTCTACTGTTAGGTCAGGACCAGTGCGGATCTTCTTGCGTTTTGTAGAAAAGTTAATCCTTACTTTGTAAGAGAATTGATCTTTCTTTGGTTCCCAAATCATCCCTAGTACCTTTTCAACCTCAGTAGCAATTATCTTAGAATCTTCTGTCATATCATGGCTTCCAGACATTACCCATTGTTTCATCTGGAATCCTCCTCTTTTAAGGATCTCTTCGGTCGTTTTCATTCTTTCAAGGGCTTCCTCTGCACTTTCACATGAATGAAGAATGTCATCCACATACGAGTTATTAATGATCATGGCAGCTGTTTCCGGGTACTTGTCTTTGAACATTTCGGCAGTTTTATGGAGGGCTGTCATGGCAATCACTCCACTGGGTCTGTCACCGAAAGTTACCGTCTGTAAACAATAATGGTCAGGCTCCCTGGTAGTGTTCATATCTCGCCACAAGAACCGGTGGGTCATTTTATCCGCTTCAGAGAGGAGTACAGAATTATACATTTTACTGATATCTCCCACAATTGCTACCGGACTCTGACGAAACCTAAGCAATATGCCAAAAAGATCACACAGCATATCAGGCCCCTTGGCATAATAGTCATTCAAGACGTGTCCCATGTATGAGGCAGAAGAATTAAACACTATTCTGATGGGAGTGGATTTAGAGTCTGGTCTTAATATTTCATGATGAGGGATGTAGTGTACTGGGCCCTGATAGTCCTTGATTTCATCTGTAGTCAATTTTCGAGCTACACCTCGCTCCACCATGTCACTGATCTGATCACTATATTCCTTTGCATATGCAACTCCTCTTTTTGCTAATCTCTTTTCTGTAGCTCTAAGTCTGCCCATGCAGGCTGTGAAGTTATTTGGCAAGGTCTTTGGCGATTTTATCCATGGATAGGACGCTGTCCATTGACTTGTTTTTGAGTCATGTATTAAACCTTGTGTTATTAGAGACAATTCCCTTTCTTCTTTAAGACTATATTTGTTACTTCCAAGGGGACACTTTCCACATTTGCAGTTGCCACATTTTGGAATGCAACATGTCCCCAGATTTTCTACAGAGAAGAAGTCATCAAGCCTTCTCGTAACACTGGCTTTTGATTCAACAACTAAATCATTTACCGTACATGCAGCAATGTGATTAATCCTAACAAGAACATGAGCAGAGTCGACACCTTTCACCTTTAATCTAGGGTGCGAACCTCTAATACAGTATCCAAATGGTCCCCACAATAGTTGGAGGTTACCTACAGTTTTAACCACAGATGGGAATAATTTGCAGTAATCAGCGCCGATCAACAGATCAATTTTGCCATATGGACGTTCAATGTTCTTAGCTTGTACTCCTAGTAAATCTGCCACGCTACCCATATCCACCTGTCCTGTTTCTGAGGTAATTTCTGAGATTCCACAAGCTTTGATTACATGAGTTTGGCCTTGAAAATCATTAAGAGGAACATCATATTCCAATGTTTCCAATTTGTGATAGTCATTTCCTACTTTAGTAACAGCCAAATTTATGCTTCTCCCTTTTAAGACCATAAATTTTACCATACGATCAGTTATGAGTGAGGTATTGTTATCAGAGTCCCAGAGGGTAGTTATGGGTCGTGTGTTACCATCAACTGAACTTATTATTAACAAAACGCCCCTTTTTGGTGACAAACTGCTGTTTATGTATCCCTGCTCTTTACCAAAACAATTATGGAGAATCTGATGGTGGCCTCTCCCACATTCACCACATAAAGATTTCTGTGAACATTGACGGCCCCTGTGACCTAACTGTAAACAAAGGAAGCAGGCACCCATCCTATATACGGCATCAATCTTCTCCTTGCTGTTAAGTTTTTGAAACACCGTACATTGGGTAATCTCATGTGTATCTGTGCCATGGTACCAACATTCAACTGGTCTTTGAGACTCTACTCCAGACATATTTCCAGTTAACATAGAGATTTGCTTAGATAAATGAACTAAACACTCCTCCATCTTGCTTTGTTTTCCATGAAGCTGGGTTATGGCTGTAGTGAATACGTCAGTTTCACTGTCTAGGTTCACTGAGTGTACATGCACTTTACTATTAGGGTTAGTTGCCCTAATGTCATCATTCATGTATTCTAGTGCTTGTTTCTCTTTCAACAAATATTTCAGTAACTCCTCAAACATTTTACTTTTATCCTTTAGAGTTTGCAAAATTTTAGTCCACTCTCTTTTCTGCATTGGTGGGAGAAGCTTTTCTATATGACTGACCATAGTAACAGTATTCATCTCTTCAGACAAATTAACTTTCTCTAAATCTAAAGAGGCTCTCTCAACTATGCTCACCATATCCATGAATTTCCGTGGATTGTCCTCGGGTATTGGTTTTAATGTCTTTATGTCATTCAAGACTGACTGCACTAGTCTTGCTGGATTGCCATACCTGGCATCCAACCTTTTCATCATGGAATCAAAAGAGTCATCCACCCCGTGAACTACCTCCAATGCCTCCCCCGACAGACAGGATCGCAACACATATGGATCATCTTCATATACTGATTTCATTAATCTTTCATAGTCTTTACAGAATGTGGGATAATCACGAATCTTGCCATCAAAATGTGGTGGAGTTAACCGCTGCATTCTCACTTTGTGCATTTCGTTAACACTGGCTTTGTCTTTCTTTGTTACTTTAGCTATTATTGCATGAGCCTGAATTTTTGTCCTTTCAATATCAGTGATATAAGTATCAAGTTCATTAATGAGCACATCATAATTTGATTTCTTTGTATCAAGAGACTCAGCTAACTGCTCATTAATTTTTTCAATTTCAAGGAACTGTTTGCACACGTCATCATAAATACCTCGTAACACTTCCAAGCGGTCATCCCGGCCTTGCGCCTCCTTTAACAAGTTGACCTTCCTAGTAAACTTGCGTTTGGCGATGGTCCGCTCCTTCATCAGCTGTTCATCCATCTTGGCAGGGGATGTGTTGGACTGTTTCACCAAGGTGTGAGTAAGACAGCACTGGTCGTTGCTCTATCTAATCTAGGATCCAACCTGTAATAAGTGTACATGTCACAGTACCAATTACAAAACATAACACCCACACATATACATTATTATCACAATGTCTTATTTACTACATCCAATTACTCACACAGTGCCTCCCCTATCAGCACAGAGGTGAAACTGGAGTTGAGATCACTTTTCACAACTTCAGGGTCACAATTACTAGCACAATGGTGTACTCCGGCATAACATTCTTGAGACTGGACCATGTGCCACACAGCTCCAGGATCACCAACATTAAATCCCTGCCTCACACCGGGGCACTGCAACCCTCCACCAGTCGTCACCACCCAACATACAGGCCTTCCCGAGAAACAATGAAGGGCCGCTAGCTGACGGCCTGGACAACACTTCCATCCTGTCCACGTCACTCAACTCCTACGTCACAACTTTACACACAAGAACAGCGACAAGCGCATGCCAAAACGGGAGAGAGAAATACAATATCTCATTAGCAAAATAATAGTACAAATTGTATGCAAAACATAAGAAAATTACAAATTTAGTTAATACAATAACAATAATATAGTTATGATAATACAATTTATCTATTCAATTCAAAGAAAACTTGACCAATAGGACATACTGAGATATTCTCAGTACACTCCCGCCACAACTACAAGCAAAAACAATTATTGCTCCTCAATGGGGAGCAGCAACACAAGTCTGTGAACCGATCTGTTGATCAATCTGTCCTTCCCATCACACATAGAGTCAGACTTCGAGATTTTGTATCTTAATACTACATCTCGTACTTTTCCGTCCCTGCCTGGTTTAGCTCTTTCAACCTGTGCTAACTTCCAATTTCCTCTAATCAAATCACTGTCTTGCACTAAAACAACATCTCCTTCCCGCAAATTTCTACGTGCTGTATGCCATTTTTGCCTGATAGTTAAGGTTGGGAAGTAGTCTCTCATCCATTTCCTCCAAAACGAGGTTACAATACTTTGTACAAGACTGAAACGCTTCCTTGTATCAGTCGTTTCCACCATGGGCCCACTTGGTACCTTGTTGCTTGCACGACCAAGCAGTAGATCGTTAGGGCACAAGTAAGCACCCAAAGATATATCGTATCCAGGTTTCAGTCCGATTGGGCGTTTATTCAATATATTTGCTACCTCATATAACACACTTTGTAGTTCGCCGAAGCTTAGTACATTTTCGCCCACTACTATAACAAGCAGCCGTTTCACCGTCTTAATCAGAGATTCGCATGCACCATTTTGCCAGGGTGCATTCGCCGAGTTCTTGAATGACCACCCTTAGCTTGATGAAGCCCGATTTGAGATATTTGGTTAATGTTCCATTTTTCAGTCATATTCCTGATATCTTTATTGGCAGCCATTAACTGTGTTCCCATGTCTGAATGCATGGTGTGAGGATAACCCCGCATGGAAACAAACCGACGAAATGTATTCAAGAAACTCTGTGTGTCATATCCTTCCATCAGATCAATATGGACTGCACGATTCGGTAGGCATGCATCACTCCATAAGCCTTGGCCCTAGTTCTCCGTTTTACAGTGTCTCTTATCATTAATGGGCCAAACAAGTCCAAGGAGGTTTTGAAGAATGCAGGTGATGGTTTGAGTCTTCTCTCGGGGAGCTGCCCCATTTGCTGTCCTATCATAACTTTGTTTAACCTTCTGCATATTACAAACTTTTCCTTTACCGATTTGATCACCTTTCGTGCTCTAGGTACCCAAAACTTACTTTGAAGTTTAGCTAAGTTGAGGTCTATACCCCCGTGATCAGTGTTGTTTAAGTGATGTATAGTCTGGTAAACTGATGGTTTTGCGAGAGTAACATAAACTGGTTTTGATTCCAATTGTCCTTCAACCAGCTGCTGATTCTCTCCCCTACTACAATGATCCCATCTTCATCTTTACTGGGTCCTAGCCTTTTGAATCTTTCCTTCCAATTTTCTTCGAATTCCCTTTGGACCATCTTAACCCAGTACCTTTCTGCCTTTCTCACATCATCGGCAGTGAGTGTATGCAATATTCCTCTGAATGTTTTCTTTCTAATAATGCAAAGGATTATAGCAGTGGTCTTTATCATTCTTTTGTAACAGCTAAACCTTTCAATATTCATCATGGGTGTTACCTCCTGTTTGATGTTACATTGTAGTGATACCCTATTCTTATCTGGTAACTCCTTTATGCAAGGTTGGTCTATTGGCCACTGATCAATAGGTAAAGTTAAATAGTGTGGGCCCCTTTGCCATGCTGACTCGGATCCTAGGTTTCTTGGATTCTGTGGCCGTGTGGCGTAGTCCGCAGCATTGCCGTCAGTGGCCACCCACCACCAATCATTAGTATTAGTATGTGTCTGAATCTCCGCAATCCTTGTTCCAACAAAAGCTCCAAATCCATGTGATTCATTTTGTATCTGTGACCTTACAATCATTGAGTCAGTTAGATGTAGTACCCTATCGAACACAAAACTTGTTTCTTTTTCTATTACCTTCCGTAACCTAGCAGACAATACTGCTGCACAAAGCTCAGTCTCGGAGTAGTTATTTGCCGAATGGGAGCAATTCGACTCTTGGCTGCGAGTAATTGAGCAGAAAATGTGCCATCTTTCAGTTCAAAGCGAATGTATGCACATGTAGAGTATGCAATATTGCTGGCATCAGTATAAATGACAAGTGTGGGGTTACCAAGTGCATTATCAGGCTTTATACACCGCCTAAATTTTAAATCCTCCAAGGCATACATATCTTGGAACAAATCAACCCATTGCACATGCATTTCATCAGGGATTGGTTCATCCCAACCCAGTTGCTCATCAGCTTTGCATTCTTGTTTTCGTGTGATGAGATGTCTCATTAATAGCTTACATCGTATCGTGAAAGGTGTAGCAAGGCCTGAAGGGTCGTATAGTGACGCCACTTGACTTAGGATCATCCTTTTTTTCTGTTGTTTGGGTATCTTTTGCACTATTTCCTCTACTGTTAGGTCAGAAGCAGTGCGGAACTTCTTGCGTTTTGTAGAAAAGTTAATCTTTACTTTGTAAGAGAATTGATCTTTCTTTGGTTCCCAAATCATCCCTAGTACCTTTTCAACCTCAGTAGCAATTATCTTAGAATCTTCTGTCATATCATGGCTTCCAGACATTACCCATTGTTTCATCTGGAATCCTCCTCTTTTAAGGATCTCTTCGGTCGTTTTCATTCTTTCAAGGGCTTCCTCTGCACTTTCACATGAATGAAGAATGTCATCCACATACGAGTTATTAATGATCATGGCAGCTGTTTCCGGGTACTTGTCTTTGAACATTTCGGCAGTTTTATGGAGGGCTGTCATGGCAATCACTCCACTGGGTCTGTCACCGAAAGTTACCGTCTGTAAACAATAATGGTCAGGCTCCCTGGTAGTGTTCATATCTCGCCACAAGAACCGGTGGGTCATTTTATCCGCTTCAGAGAGGAGTACAGAATTATACATTTTACTGATATCTCCCACAATTGCTACCGGACTCTGACGAAACCTAAGCAATATGCCAAAAAGATCACACAGCATATCAGGCCCCTTGGCATAATAGTCATTCAAGACGTGTCCCATGTATGAGGCAGAAGAATTAAACACTATTCTGATGGGAGTGGATTTAGAGTCTGGTCTTAATATTTCATGATGAGGGATGTAGTGTACTGGGCCCTGATAGTCCTTGATTTCATCTGTAGTCAATTTTCGAGCTACACCTCGCTCCACCATGTCACTGATCTGATCACTATATTCCTTTGCATATGCAACTCCTCTTTTTGCTAATCTCTTTTCTGTAGCTCTAAGTCTGCCCATGCAGGCTGTGAAGTTATTTGGCAAGGTCTTTGGCGATTTTATCCATGGATAGGACGCTGTCCATTGACTTGTTTTTGAGTCATGTATTAAATCTTGTGTTATTACAGACAATTCCCTTCCTTCTTTAAGACTATATTTGTTACTTCCAAGGGGACACTTTCCACATTTGCAGTTGCCACATTTTGGAATGCAACATGTCCCCAGATTTTCTACAGAGAAGAAGTCATCAAGCCTTCTCGTAACACTGGCTTTTGATTCAACAACTAAATCATTTACCGTACATGCAGCAATGTGATTAATCCTAACAAGAACATGAGCAGAGTCGACACCTTTCACCTTTAATCTAGGGTGCGAACCTCTAATACAGTATCCAAATGGTCCCCACAATAGTTGGAGGTTACCTACAGTTTTAACCACAGATGGGAATAATTTGCAGTAATCAGCGGCGATCAACAGATCAATTTTGCCATATGGACGTTCAATGTTCTTAGCTTGTACTCCTAGTAAATGTGCCACGCTACCCATATCCACCTGTCCTGTTTCTGAGGTAATTTCTGAGATTCCACAAGCTTTGATTACATGAGTTTGGCCTTGAAAATCATTAAGAGGAACATCATATTCCAATGTTTCAAATTTGTGATAGTCATTTCCTACTTTAGTAACAGCCAAATTTATGCTTCTCCCTTTTAAGCCCATAAATTTTGCCATACGATCAGTTATGAGTGACGTATTGCTACCAGAGTCCCAGAGGGTAGTTATGGGTCGTGTGTTACCATAAACTGAACTTATTATTAACAAAACGCCCCTTTTTGGTGACAAACTGCTGTTTATGTATCCCTGCTCTTTACCAAAACAATTATGGAGAATCTGATGGTGGCCTCTCCCACATTCACCACATAAAGATTTCTGTGAACATTGACGGCGGCCCCTGTGACCTAACTGTAAACAAAGGAAGCAGGCACCCATCCTATATACGGCATCAATCTTCTCCTTGCTGTTAAGTTTTTGAAACACCGTACATTGAGTAATATCATGTGTATCTGTGCCATGGTACCAACATTCAACTGGTCTTTGAGACTCTACTCCAGACATATTTCCAGTTAACATAGAGATTTGCTTAGATAAATGAACTAAACACTCCTCCATCTTGCTTTGTTTTCCATGAAGCTGGGTTATGGCTGTAGTGAATACGTCAGTTTCACTGTCTAGGTTCACTGAGTGTACATGCACTTTACTATTAGGGTTAGTTGCCCTAATGTCATCATTCATGTATTCTAGTGCTTGTTTCTCTTTCAACAAATATTTCAGTAACTCCTCAAACATTTTACTTTTATCCTTTAGAGTTTGCAAAATTTTAGTCCACTCTCTTTTCTGCATTGGTGGGAGAAGCTTTTCTATATGACTGACCATAGTAACAGTATTCATCTCTTCAGACAAATTAACTTTCTCTAAATCTAAAGAGGCTCTCTCAACTATGCTCACCATATCCATGAATTTCCGTGGATTGTCCTCGGGTATTGGTTTTAATGTCTTTATGTCATTCAAGACTGACTGCACTAGTCTTGCTGGATTGCCATACCTGGCATCCAACCTTTTCATCATGGAATCAAAAGAGTCATCCACCCCGTGAACTACCTCCAATGCCTCCCCCGACAGACAGGATCGCAACACATATGGATCATCTTCATATACTGATTTCATTAATCTTTCATAGTCTTTACAGAATGTGGGATAATCACGAATCTTGCCATCAAAATGTGGTGGAGTTAACCGCTGCATTCTCACTTTGTGCATTTCGTTAACACTGGCTTTGTCTTTCTTTGTGACTTTAGCTATTATTGCATGAGCCTGAATTTTTGTCCTTTCAATATCAGTGATATAAGTATCAAGTTCATTAATGAGCACATCATAATTTGATTTCTTTGTATCAAGAGACTCAGCTAACTGCTCATTAATTTTTTCAATTTCAAGGAACTGTTTGCACACGTCATCATAAATACCTCGTAACACTTCCAAGCGGTCATCCCGGCCTTGCGCCTCCTTTAACAAGTTGACCTTCCTAGTAAACTTGCGTTTGGCGAGGGTCCGCTCCTTCATCAGCTGTTCATCCATCTTGGCAGGGGATGTGTTGGACTGTTTCACTAAGGTGTGAGTGAGACAGCACTGGTCGTTACTCTATTTAATCTAGGTCCAACCTGTAATAAGTGTACATGTCACAGTACCAATTACAAAATATAACACCCACACATATACATTATTATCACAATGTCTTATTTACTACATCCAATTACTCACACAGTGCCTCCCCTATCAGCACAGAGGTGAAACTGGAGTTGAGATCACTTTTCACAGCTTCAGGGTCACAATTACTAGCACAATGGTGTACTCCGGCATAACATTCTTGAGACTGGACCATGTGCCACACAGCTCCAGGATCACCAACATTAAATCCCTGCCTCACACCGGGGCACTGCAACCCTCCACCAGTCGTCACCACCCAACATACAGGCCTTCCCGAGAAACAATGAAGGGCCGCTAGCTGACGGCCTGGACAACACTTCCATCCTGTCCACGTCACTCAACTCCTACGTCACAACTTTACACACAAGAACAGCGACAAGCGCATGCCAAAACGGGAGAGCGAAATACAATATCTCATTAGCAAAATAATAGTACAAATTGTATGCAAAACATAAGAAAATTACAAATTTAGTTAATACAATAACAATAATATAGTTATGATAATACAATTTATCTATTCAATTCAAAGAAAACTTGACCAATAGGACATACTGAGATATTCTCAGTACACTCCCGCCACAACTACAAGCAAAAACAATTATTGCTCCTCAATGGGGAGCAGCAACACAAGTCTGTGAACCGATCTGTTGATCAATCTGTCCTTCCCATCACACATAGAGTCAGACTTCGAGATTTTGTATCTTAATACTACATCTCGTACTTTTCCGTCCCTGCCTGGTTTAGCTCTTTCAACCTGTGCTAACTTCCAATTTCCTCTAATCAAATCACTGTCTTGCACTAAAACAACATCTCCTTCCCGCAAATTTCTACGTGCTGTATGCCATTTTTGCCTGATAGTTAAGGTTGGGAAGTAGTCTCTCATCCATTTCCTCCAAAACGAGGTTACAATACTTTGTACAAGACTGAAACGCTTCCTTGTATCAGTCGTTTCCACCATGGGCCCACTTGGTACCTTGTTGCTTGCACGACCAAGCAGTAGATCGTTAGGGCACAAGTAAGCACCCAAAGATATATCGTATCCAGGTTTCAGTCCGATTGGGCGTTTATTCAATATATTTGCTACCTCATATAACACACTTTGTAGTTCGGCGAAGCTTAGTACATTTTCGCCCACTACTATAACAAGCAGCCGTTTCACCGTCTTAATCAGAGATTCGCATGCACCATTTTGCCAGGGTGCATTCGCCGAGTTGTTGAATGACCATGTCATACCTTGATGAAGCCCGATTTGAGATATTTGGTTAATGTTCCATTTTTCAGTCATATTCCTGATATCTTTATTGGCAGCCATTAACTGTGTTCCCATGTCTGAATGCATGGTGTGAGGATAACCCCGCATGGAAACAAACCGACGAAATGTATTCAAGAAACTCTGTGTGTCATATCCTTCCATCAGATCAATATGGACTGCACGACTCGCTAGGCATGTAAATATCACTCCATAAGCCTTGGCCCTAGTTCTCCGTTTTACAGTGTCTCTTATCATTAATGGGCCAAACAAGTCCAAGGAGGTATTGAAGAATGCAGGTGATGGTTTGAGTCTTCTCTCGGGGAGCTGCCCCATTTGCTGTCCTATCACAACTTTGTTTAACCTTCTGCATATTACACACTTTTCCTTTACCGATTTGATCACCTTTCGTGCTCTAGGTACCCAAAACTTACTTTGAAGTTTAGCTAAGGTGAGGTCTATACCCCCGTGATCAGTGTTGTGTAAGTAAGTGATGTATAGTCTGGTAAACTGATGGTTTTGCGAGAGTAACATAAACTGGTTTTGATTCCAATTGTCCTTCAACCAGCTGCTGATTCTCTCCCCTACTACAATGATCCCATCTTCATCTTTACTGGGTCCTAGCCTTTTGAATCTTTCCTTCCAATTTTCTTCGAATTCCCTTTGGACCATCTTAACCCAGTACCTTTCTGCCTTTCTCACATCATCGGCAGTGAGTGTATGCAATATTCCTCTGAATGTTTTCTTTCTAATAATGCAAAGGATTATAGCAGTGGTCTTTATCATTCTTTTGTAACAGCTAAACCTTTCAATATTCATCATGGGTGTTACCTCCTGTTTGATGTTACATTGTAGTGATACTCTATTCTTATCTGGTAACTCCTTTATGCAAGGTTGGTCTATTGGCCACTGATCAATAGGTAAAGTTAAATAGTGTGGGCCCCTTTGCCATGCTGACTCGGATCCTAGGTTTCTTGGATTCTGTGGCCGTGTGGCGTAGTCCGCAGCATTGCCGTCAGTGGCCACCCACCACCAATCATTAGTATTAGTATGTGTCTGAATCTCTGCAATCCTTGTTCCAACAAAAGCTCCAAATCCATGTGATTCATTTTGTATCTGTGACCTTACAATCATTGAGTCAGTTAGATGTAGTAACCTATCGAACACAAAACTTGTTTCTTTTTCTATTACCTTCCGTAACCTAGCAGACAATACTGCTGCACAAAGCTCCAGTCCCGGAGTAGTTATTTACCGAATGGGAGCAATGCGACTCTTGGCTGCGAGTAATTGAGCAGAAAATGTGCCATCTTTCAGTTCAAAGCGAATGTATGCACATGTAGAGTATGCAATATTGCTGGCATCAGCATAAATGACAAGTGTGGGGTTACCAAGTGCATTATCAGGCTTTATACATCGTCTAAATTTTAGATCCTCCAAGGCCTACATATCTTGGAACAAATTAACCCAGTGCACATGCATTTCATCAGGGATTGGTTCATCCCAACCCAGTTGCTCATCAGCTTTGCATTCTTGTTTTCGTGTGATGAGATGTCTCATTAATAGCTTACATCGTATCGTGAAAGGTGTAGCAAGGCCTGAAGGGTCGTATAGTGACGCCACTTGACTTAGGATCATCCTTTTTGTCAGTTGTTTGGGTATCCTTTGCACTATTTCCTCTACTGTTAGGTCAAGACCAGTGCGGATCTTCTTGCGTTTTGTAGAAAAGTTAATCCTTACTTTGTAAGAGAATTGATCTTTCTTTGGTTCCCAAATCATCCCTAGTACCTTTTCAACCTCAGTAGCAATTATCTTAGAATCTTCTGTCATATCATGGCTTCCAGACATTACCCATTGTTTCATCTGGAATCCTCCTCTTTTAAGGATCTCTTCGGTCGTTTTCATTCTTTCAAGGGCTTCCTCTGCACTTTCACATGAATGAAGAATGTCATCCACATACGAGTTATTAATGATCATGGCAGCTGTTTCCGGGTACTTGTCTTTGAACATTTCGGCAGTTTTATGGAGGGCTGTCATGGCAATCACTCCACTGGGTCTGTCACCGAAAGTTACCGTCTGTAAACAATAATGGTCAGGCTCCCTGGTAGTGTTCATATCTCGCCACAAGAACCGGTGGGTCATTTTATCCGCTTCAGAGAGGAGTACAGAATTATACATTTTACTGATATCTCCCACAATTGCTACCGGACTCTGACGAAACCTAAGCAATATGCCAAAAAGATCACACAGCATATCAGGCCCCTTGGCATAATAGTCATTCAAGACGTGTCCCATGTATGAGGCAGAAGAATTAAACACTATTCTGATGGGAGTGGATTTAGAGTCTGGTCTTAATATTTCATGATGAGGGATGTAGTGTACTGGGCCCTGATAGTCCTTGATTTCATCTGTAGTCAATTTTCGAGCTACACCTCGCTCCACCATGTCACTGATCTGATCACTATATTCCTTTGCATATGCAACTCCTCTTTTTGCTAATCTCTTTTCTGTAGCTCTAAGTCTGCCCATGCAGGCTGTGAAGTTATTTGGCAAGGTCTTTGGCGATTTTATCCATGGATAGGACGCTGTCCATTGACTTGTTTTTGAGTCATGTATTAAACCTTGTGTTATTAGAGACAATTCCCTTTCTTCTTTAAGACTATATTTGTTACTTCCAAGGGGACACTTTCCACATTTGCAGTTGCCACATTTTGGAATGCAACATGTCCCCAGATTTTCTACAGAGAAGAAGTCATCAAGCCTTCTCGTAACACTGGCTTTTGATTCAACAACTAAATCATTTACCGTACATGCAGCAATGTGATTAATCCTAACAAGAACATGAGCAGAGTCGACACCTTTCACCTTTAATCTAGGGTGCGAACCTCTAATACAGTATCCAAATGGTCCCCACAATAGTTGGAGGTTACCTACAGTTTTAACCACAGATGGGAATAATTTGCAGTAATTAGCGCCGATCAACAGATCAATTTTGCCATATGGACGTTCAATGTTCTTAGCTTGTACTCCTAGTAAATCTGCCACGCTACCCATATCCACCTGTCCTGTTTCTGAGGTAATTTCTGAGATTCCACAAGCTTTGATTACAAGAGTTTGGCCCAGAACATCATTAAGAGGAACATCATATTCCAATGTTTCAAATTTGTGACAGTCATTTCCTACTTTAGTAACAGCCAAATTTATGCTTCTCCCTTTTAAGCCCATAAATTTTGCCATACGATCAGTTATGAGTGACGTATTGCTACCAGAGTCCCAGAGGGTAGTTATGGGTCGTGTGTTACCATAAACTGAACTTATTATTAACAAAACGCCCCTATTTTGTAAGAAACTGCTGTTTATGTATCCCTGGTCTTTACCAAAACAATTATGGAGAATCTGATGGTGGCCTCTCCCACATTCACCACATAAAGATTTATGTGAACATTGATGGCGGCCCCTGTGACCTAACTGTAAACAAAGGAAGCAGTCACCCATCCTATATACGGCATCAATCTTCTTCTTGCTGTTAAGTTTTTGAAACACCGTACATTGAGTAATATCATGTGTATCTGTGCCATGGTATCAACATTCAACTGGTCTTTGAGACTCTACTCCAGACATATTTCCAGTTAACATAGAGATATCATTAGATAAATGAACTAAACACTCCTCCATCTTGCTTTGTTTTCCATGAAGCTGGGTTATGGCTGTAGTGAATACGTCAGTTTCACTGTCTAGGTTCACTGAGTGTACATGCACTTTACTATTAGGGTTAGTTGCCCTAATGTCATCATTCATGTATTCTAGTGCTTGTTTCTCTTTCAACAAATATTTCAGTAACTCCTCAAACATTTTACTTTTATCCTTTAGAGTTTGCAAAATTTTAGTCCACTCTCTTTTCTGCATTGGTGGGAGAAGCTTTTCTATATGACTGACCATAGTAACAGTATTCATCTCTTCAGACAAATTAACTTTCTCTAAATCTAAAGAGGCTCTCTCAACTATGCTCACCATATCCATGAATTTCCGTGGATTGTCCTCGGGTATTGGTTTTAATGTCTTTATGTCATTCAAGACTGACTGCACTAGTCTTGCTGGATTGCCATACCTGGCATCCAACCTTTTCATCATGGAATCAAAAGAGTCATCCACCCCGTGAACTACCTCCAATGCCTCCCCCGACAGACAGGATCGCAACACATATGGATCATCTTCATATACTGATTTCATTAATCTTTCATAGTCTTTACAGAATGTGGGATAATCACGAATCTTGCCATCAAAATGTGGTAGGAGTTAACCGCTGCATTCTCACTTTGTGCATTTCGTTAACACTGGCTTTGTCTTTCTTTGTGACTTTAGCTATTATTGCATGAGCCTGATTTTTTGTCCTTTCAATATCAGTGATATAAGTATCAAGTTCATTAATGAGCACATCATAATTTG
>NC_092230.1:13764807-13771398 GCF_036320965.1 Panulirus ornatus | reverse complement strand
AACTTGCTCCCACACCATTATATTCTTTCAGTACCTTCACAGAGTATCTCTATCAAACTCTATATATGATTCTCCAGATCCTATAAATGCTCCATACAATCCATCGTTTTCTAAGTATTTCTCACTACATTCTTCAAAGCAATCACCTGATCACACTTCCTCTACACTTCTGAACCACACTGCTCCTTCACCAATCTGATGTTCTGTACATGCTTACCCTCTCAATTAATACCTCCATATAATTTTACCAGGAATTACCTCAACAAACTTTTCCCTCTGTAATTGATAGCACTCACTCTTATCCCTTTGCGGTTTGTACAATGGCACTATGACGCATCCGCAATCCTCAGGCACTCACCATGAATCATAATACATTATATACCTTACCAACAGTCAACAATACAGTCACCCCCTTTTTTTTAATAAATTCCACTGCAATTACCATCATACTGCTGCCTCGCGGCTTTATCTTCCGCAAGCTTTTACTACCTCTTCTTGTTTACCAAATCTTTTCCCTATAACCTTCACTTTGCACACCACCTCGCCAAAAACACCCTATATCTGCCACTCTATCATCATAACACATTCAACAGACCTCTAAATACTCAATCAATCTCCTTCTTCAGCACCACCTACTTGTTATCACTTCCACATTAGCCCCTTCACTGAAGTTCCCATTAGCTCCTTGTCTTACCGCCTTTATTACCTCCTTCCAGAACATCTTTTTATTCTCCCTAAAATTCAATGATACTCTCTCACCCCAACTCTCATTTGCCTTCTTTTCACCTCTTGCACCTTTCTCTTGACCTCCTGTCCTATCTTTTATACATCTCCACTCATTTGCATTTTTTCACTGCAAAAATCGCTAATTGCCGTCTCTTTCTCTTTCACTATTAATTTACTTCTTCATCCCACCACTCACTACCCTTTTAATCAGCCACCTCCCACACTTATGCACAAGCATTTTTACGCAAGCATCACTGTTCCTAAATACATCCATTCCTCCCCCACCTCCTTATTCCTTTGGTTCTCACCTTTTTCCATTCTGTAATCAGTCTCTCCTGGTACTTCTCACTCAAAACTCCTTCCAAGCTCTCTTACTCTCACCACCCTCTTCACCCCAACATTCTCTCTTCTTTTCTGAAACGTCTACAAATTTACCTTGGCCTCCAATATGGATAATGATCAGGATATCCCTCAAAGTTGCACCTCTCGCACATAAACATTCAAAAGTCTCTCTTTCGCGCGTTTATCAAATTAAAACGTAATCGTAACCGCTCTTGGCCATCTGTCCTACTTACATACGTTGCTTATTGTATATCTTCCTTTTTAAACTCACCCTTGCATTCAAATCACCCATCACTAAACCCGGTCTCGTTTATGCATCAAAACTACTGTACTGAGAATTCTCAGTTTTCCTATGGTTGAAGTTTTCTTTGAATTGAATAGTAATTGCATTACTCATAAACTTTTTATTGTTATTGTATTAACTAAATTTATAAATTTCTTTTGTTTTGCATACAATTTCTACAATTATTTTGCTAATGATATATTGTCTTTCTCTCTCCCGTTTTGGCATGCGCTTGTCGCTGTTTCTTGTGTGGGTAAAGTTGTGGACGTAGGAGTTGAGTGGACGTGGGAAGGGAAGGAAGTGTTGGTCAGCCGTCTGCTAGCGGCCATCATTGTTTCTCGGAAAAGGCCTGTATAGTTGGGGTTGTGACGACTGGTGGGAGGGTTGCAGTGCCCCGGTGTGAGGCAGGGATTTAATGAGGTTGTGATGTGGAGCTGTGTGGATTGGTCCAGTCTCAAGAATGTTATGCCGGAGTAACACCATTGTGCTAGTAATGTGACTGAAGCTGTGAAAGTGATCTAACTCCAGTTTCACCGTGTGCTGATAGGGCAGGCACTGGTGTGATTAATTGGGATGTAGTAAATAAGGATAATTGTGATAATAATGTATATGTGTGGGAGTTATATTTGTAATTGGTACTGTGACCATGTACACTTATTACAGGTTGGCCCCCTTGATTTAATTACTAGTAACGACCAGTGCTATCTCACTCACACCTTGGTGAACAGTCCAAACAAATCCCCTGCCAAGATGGATGAACAAGCTGATGAAGAGCGGACTCGCCATCGCAAGTTTACTCGAAGGTCAACTTGTTAAGGGGCGCAAGCGGGATGACCCTTGGAAGTGTTACGAGGTTATTTATGATGGACGGTGCAAAACAGTTCCTTGAAATTAAAAAAATTAATATGAGAGCAGTTAGCTGAGTCTCTTGATACAAAGAAATCAAATTATGTGTACTCATTAATGAACTAGTACTTATATCACTGATATTGAAAAGGACAGAAAAATCAGGCTCAGTGCAATAATAGCTAAAGTAACAAGAAAGACAACGCCATGTGTTAACGAAATGCACAAAGTGCGGAATGCATCGGTTAACTCACCACATTTG
Source organism: Panulirus ornatus (assembly GCF_036320965.1). Classification (NCBI taxonomy): domain Eukaryota; kingdom Metazoa; phylum Arthropoda; class Malacostraca; order Decapoda; family Palinuridae; genus Panulirus; species Panulirus ornatus. The sequence continues at coordinate 13,768,939 of NC_092230.1, read as the reverse complement.
ATGGCAGATTCGTGATTATCCCACATTCTGTAAGAGTATGGAAAGTTTACTGAATCAGTATATGAAGATGATCCATATGTGTTGCGATCCTGTCTGTCGGGGAGGCATTGGACGTAGTTCACGGGGTGGTAGACTCTTTTGATTCCATGATGAAAAGGTTTGGATTCGCCAGGTATGGCAATCCAGCCAAGACTGGCAGTCAGTTCTTGAATGACATAAAGGACATTAAACCCAATACCCGAGGCCAATCACGGAATTCATGGATATGGTGAGGTATAGTTGAGGAGAGCCTCTTTGATTTCGAGAAGTTAATTAGTCTGAAGAGTATGAATTACTGTTACTATGGTCAGTCATTATAGAAAAGCTTCTCCCACCAATGCAAAAAAGAGAGTTGGACTAAAATTTTTGCAACTCTAAAAGGATAAAAGTAAAATGTTTGAGGGGAGTGCTGAAAAATATTTGTTGAAAGAGAAACAAGCATAGAATACATGAATGATGACATTTAGGGCAACAAACCCTACTAGTAAAGTGCATGTACCACTCAGTGAACCAGACAGTCAAAACTGACGTATTCACTCAGCCATTAACCTAGCTTCATGAAACAAAGCAAGTTGGAGGGTGTTTAGTTAAATTATCCTATAGCAAATCTCTATGTTAACTGGAAAATATGTTGGGTAGATTTCAAAAGACCAGTTGAATGTTGGTAACCATGGCACAGATAACATGATATTACTCAATATACGGTGTTTCAAAAACTTAACGGGAGGAGAGATTGATGCCGTATATAGGATGGGTGTCTGCTTCCTTTGTTTACAGTTAGGTCACAGGGGCCGTCAATGTTCACAGAAATCTTTTATGTGTGAATGTGGGAGAGGCCACCATCAGTATTCTTCAAAATAGTTTTTGGTAAAGAGCAGGGATACATAAACGCAGTTTGTCACCAAAAAAGGTGCGTTTTGTTATAATACGTCATTTATGTAAACACACGACCCAATAACTTTACCCTCTGGGACCTGGTAGCAATACCTCACTCATAACTGGATCTATGGCAAAATTTCTGGCTTAAAAAGGGAGAAGCATAAATTTAGAATAGTTACTACAGTAGAAATGACTATCACAAACTTGAAACATTGAATAATGATGTTCCTCTAATGATTTTCAAGGCAAAACTCATGCAATCAAAGCTTGTGAATCTCAGAAATTACCTCAAAACTGGACAGGTGGATAGGGGTAGCGGGTAATTGACTAGCGTACAACTAAGAACATTGCACTCCATATGGCATAAATTGATCTGTTGATCGCGCTGATACTGCAAATTATTCCCATCTGTGGTTAAAACTGTGGTAACCTCCAACTATTTGTGGGGACCATTTGGATCAGTAGTAGAGGTGCGCACCCTAGATTAAAGTGAAAGGTGTCGATCTGCTCATTTCTTTATAGATTAATCACAACGCTGCATATACGGTAAATGATTTAGTTGTTGAATCAAAAGCCAATGTTACGAGAAGGCTTGATGAACTTCTTCTGTAGAAAATCGGGGGACATGTTGGCATGCCAAAATGTGGCAACTGCAAATGCTGGGTAAGTGTCCCCTTGGAAGTAACAAAATTATAGTTCTTATTGAGAAGAAAGGAATTGTCTCTAATACACAAGTTTAATACATACTCTAAAACAAATCATGGACACTTTCCTAGCCATGGATTAAATCGCCAAAGACCTTGCCCAAATAACTTCACATGCCTGCATGGGCAAACTAGAGCTACAGAAAAGACATTACAAAAAGAGGAGTTGCATATGCAAAGAAATTTAGTGACATCAGATCAGTGACATGGTGAAGCGAGGTGTAGCTCGAAAATTACTACAGAATGAATCAAGGACTATCAGGCCCAGTACACTACTCCCTCATCAAAAATAGTAAGACCACACTCTAATACACTCCCCCCCCATAAGAAGAGTGGTTAATTATTTCTCCCTCATACATGGGCACGTCATGACTGAACTAGATACCAAGGGGCCTTATATGTGGTGTGATTTTTTTGCTATTTTGCTTTAGGTTTCGTCAGACTCCGGAGCAATTGTGGGAGATATCAGTAAAATGTAGAATTCTGTACTCCCTCTCTGAAGCGGATAAAATGACCCACCGGTTTCTTGTGGCGAGATATGAACACTACCAGGGAGCCTGACCTTTGTTTGTTTACAGACAGTAACTTTCGGAGACAGACCCAGTGGAGTGATATCCATGACCGGCCCTCCATAAAACTGCCGAAATGTTAAAAGACAAGTAACCTCGGAAATAGCTGCCATGATCATTAATAACTCGTATGTGGATGACATTCTTCATTCGCATGGAAAAGTGCAGAGGAAGGGCCCTTGAAAGAATAAAACGACCGAAGAGATCCTTAAAAGAGGAAGATTCCAGATAAACAAGGTAATGTCTGGAAGCCATATATGACAGAAAGATTCTAAGATAATTGCGACTGAGGTTAAAAGGTACTAAGGATGATTGGAACCAAAGAAAGATCAATTCTCTTACAAAGTAAGGAGTAAACTTTTTCCTTTTCAACTAAAACAAGAAATCCGCACTGGTCCTAGACCTGACAGTAAGGAAATAGTGCAAAAGAAAACCCAAACAACTGACAAAAAGGATATCCTAAGTCAAGTGGCGTCACTATATGACCCTTCAGCCTTGCTAACACCTTTCACGATACGAATTGTATAGCTATTAATGAGACATCTCATCCACACGAAAACAAGAATGCAAAGCTGATGACACAGGGTTGGGATGAACCAATCCTGATGAAATGCATGTGCCACTGGGTTAATTGATCCAAGATATTAGGCCTTGGAGGAGCTAAAATTTTAGCGTGTATAAAAGCCTGAATAATGATCTTGGTAACCCCCACACTTGTCCATTTAAGCTGATGCCAGCAATATTGCATACTCTACATGTGCATACATTTCGCTTTGAACTAAAAATGGCACATTTTCGCTCAAATTACTCGCAGCCAAGAATCGAATTCCTCCCTATTCCGGAAATAACTACTCACGAGACTGAAGTTTTGTGCACAGTATTGGTCTGCTAGGTTACGAAAGGTAATAAAAAGAAACACGTTTTGGTGTTCGATAGGTTACTACATCTAACTGACTCAATGAATTGTAAGGTCACAGATACAAAATGAATCACGTGGATTTGGAGCTTTTGTTAGAACAAGGATTGCGGAGAATTCAGACACATACTAATACTAATGATGGGTGGGGGTGGCCACTGACGGCAATGCTGCGCCCACTACCCACACGGCCACAATCCAAGAAACTCTAGGATCCGAGTCAGCATGGCAAAGGGCCCACACTATTTAACTCTACCTATTGTATCAGTGGCCAATAGACCCCTTGCAGAAAGGAGTTACCAAATAAAATTAGAGAATCACTACAATGTAAACACCAAACAGGAGGTAACACCCAGGAAGAATATTGAAAGGTTTACCTGTTTTACAAAAAAGAATAATAGAGACCACTGCTATAATCCGTTGCATATTACAAAAAACATTCAGAGGAATATTGCATACACCTCTCTGCCGATGATGTGAGAAGGCAGAACGGTACTGGGTTGAACGATGGGGCCAAAGGGAATCGATAGAAAATTGGAAGGAAAGATTCATAAGGCTAGACCCAGTAAATATGAAGAAGGGATCATTGTAGTGGGGAGAGAATCAGCAGCTGGTTGAAGGACCGTTGGATAAAAACCATTATGATACTCTCGCAAAACCATCAGGTTACCAGACTATACATCCTTACTTACACAACACTTATCACGGGGTAATAGACCTCACCTTAGCTAAACTTCAAAGCAGGTTTTGGTACCTAAGCACGAAAGGTGATCAAATCGGTAAAGGAAAAAGTGTGTAATATGCAGAAGGTTAAACAAAGGTGTATAGACAGCAAATGGGGCACTTCCCTCGAGAGATGACTCAAACCATCACCTGCATTCTTCAATACCGTCCTAGACTTGTTTTGGCCCTTTAATGATAAGAGAACATGTAAAACGGAGAACAAGGCAAGGCTTATGGAGTGATATTTACATGCTAGCGAGTCGTGCAGTCCCATATTGATCTGATGGAAGGATAATGACACA
>NC_092230.1:13758058-13764707 GCF_036320965.1 Panulirus ornatus | reverse complement strand
ACCTAACTGTAACAAAGGAAGCAGACACCCATCCTTTATACGGCATCAATCTTCTCCTTCCGTTAGTTTTTTGAAACACGTAAATTGAGTAATATGTCATGTGTATCTGTGACCATGGTTCAACACATTCAACTGGTCTTTGAGACTCTACTCCAGACATATTTCCAGTTAACATAGAGATTTGCTTAGATAATTTAACTAAACACTCCTCCATCTTGCTTTGTTTTCCATGAAGCTGGGTTATGGCTGTAGTGAATACGTCAGTTTGACTGTCTAGGTTCACTGAGTGTACATGCACTTTACTATTAGGGTTTGTTGCCCTAATGTCATCATTCATGTATTCTAGTGCTTGTTTCTCTTTCAACAAATATTTCAGCAACTCCTCAAACATTTTACTTTTATCCTTTTAGAGTTTGCAAAATTTTAGTCCACTCTCTTTTTTGCATTGGTGGGAGAAGCTTTTCTATATGACTGACCATAGTAACAGTATTCATCTCTTCAGACAAATTAACTTTCTCTAAATCAAAAGAGGCTCTCTCAACTATACTCACCATATCCATGAATTTCCGTGGATTGGCCTCGGGTATTGGTTTTAATGTCTTTATGTCATTCAAGACTGACTGCACTAGTCTTGCTGGATTGCCATACCTGGCATCCAACCTTTTCATCATGGAATCAAAAGAGTCATCCACCCCGTGAACTACCTCCAATGCCTCCCCCGACAGACAGGATCGCAACACATATGGATCATCTTCATATACTGATTTCAGTAATCTTTCATACTCTTTACAGAATGTGGGATAATCACGAATCTTGCCATCAAAATGTGGTGGAGTTAACCGATGCATTCTCACTTTGTGCATTTCGTTAACACTGGCTTTGTCTTTCTTTGTTACTTTAGCTATTATTGCATGAGCCTGATTTTTCTGTCCTTTCAATATCAGTGATATAAGTATCTAGTTCATTAATGAGCACATCATAATTTGATTTCTTTGTATCAAGAGACTCAGCTAACTGCTCATTAATTTTTTTAATTTCAAGGAACTGTTTGCACACGTCATCATAAATACCTCGTAACACTTCCAAGGGGTCATCCCTGCCTTGCGCCTCCTTTAACAAGTTGACCTTCGTAGTAAACTTGCGATTGGCGATGGTCCGCTCCTTCATCAGCTGTTCATCCATCTTGGCAGGGGATGTGTTGGACTGTTTCACCAAGGTGTGAGTGAGATAGCACTGGTCGTTACTGTATTTAATCTAGGTCCAACCTGTAATAAGTGTACATGTCACAGTACCAATTACAAAATATAACACCCACACATATACATTATTATCACAATATCTTATTTACTACATCCAATTAATCACACAGTGCCTGCCCTATCAGCACACAGGTGAAACTGGAGTTGAGATCACTTTTCACAGCTTCAGGGTCACAATTACTAGCACAATGGTGTACTCCGGCATAACATTCTTGAGACTGGACCATGTGCCACACAGCTCCAGCATCACACACATTAAATCCCTGCCTCACACCGGGGCACTGCAACCCTCCACCAGTCGTCACCACCCAACATACAGGCCTTCCCGAGAAACAATGAAGGGCCGCTAGCTGACGGCGTGGACAACACTTCCTTCCTGTCCACGTCACTCAACTCCTACGTCACAACTTTACACACAAGAACAGCGACAAGCGCATGCCAAAACGGGAGAGAGAAATACAATATTTCATTAGCAAAATAATTGTAGAAATTGTATGCAAAACATAAGAAAATTATAAATTTAGTTAATACAATAACAATAAAAAGTTATGATAATGCAATTTATCTATTCAATTCAAAGAAAACTTCACCAATAGGAAAAACTGAGATATTCTCAGTACAGTAGTTTTGATGCACGAGACCGGGTTATAGTGATGGGTGATTTGAATGCAAGGGTGAGTTTAAAAAGGGAGATATACATAAGCATACGTATGTAAGTAGGACAGATGGCCAGAGAGCGTTATCGGATTACGTGTTAATTGATAGACGCGCGAAAGAGAGACTTTTGGATGTTAATGTGCTGAGAGGTGCAACTTGAGGGATATCTGATCATTATCTTGTGGAGGCGAAGGTGAAGATTTGTAGACGTTTTCAGAAAAGAAGAGAGAATGTTGGGGTGAAGAGGGTGGTGAGAGTAAGAGAGCTTGGGAAGGAGTTTTGTGTGAGGAAGTACCAGGAGAGACTGAGTACAGAATGGAAAAAGGTGAGAACAAAGGAGATAAGGGGAGTGGGGGAGGAATGGGATGTATTTAGGGAAACAGTGATGGCTTGCGTAAAAGATGCTTGTGGCATGAGAAGTGTGGGAGGTGGGCTGATTAGAAAGGGTAGTGAGTGGTGGGATGAAGAAGTAAGATTATTAGTGAAAGAGAAGAGAGAGGCATTTAGACGATTTTTGCAGGGAAAAAATGCAAATGAGTGGGAGATGTATAAAAGAAAGAGACAGGAGGTCAAGAGAAAGGTGCAAGAGGTGAAAAAGAAGGCAAATGAGAGTTGGGGTGAGAGAGTATCATTGAATTTTAGGGAGAATAAAAAGATGTTCTGGAAGGAGGTAAATAAAGTGCGTAAGACAAGGGAGCAAATGGGAACTTCAGTGAAGGGGGCTAATGGGGAAGTGATAACAAGTAGTGGTGATGTAAGAAGGAGATGGAGTGAGTATTTTGAAGGTCTGTTGAATGTGTTTGATGATAGAGTGGCAGATATAGGGTGTTTTGGTCGAGGTGGTGTGCAAAGTGAGAGGTTTAGGGAAAATGATTTGGTAAACAGAGAAGAGGTAGTAAAAGCTTTGCGGAAGATGAAAGCCGGCGAGGCAGCAGGTTTGGATGGTATTGCAGTGGAATTTATTAAAAAAAGGGGGTGACTGTATTGTTGACTGGTTGGTAAGGTTATTTAATGTATGTATGATTCATGGTGAGGTGCCTGAGGATTGGCGGAATGCGTGCATAGTGCCATTGTACAAACGCAAAGGGGATAAGAGTGAGTGCTCAAATTACAGAGGTATAAGTTTGTTGAGTATTCCTGGTAAATTATATGGGAGGGTATTAATTGAGAGGGTGAAGGCATGTACAGAACATCAGATTGGTGAAGAGCAGTGTGGTTTCAGAAGTGGTAGAGGATGTGTGGATCAGGTGTTTGCTTTGAAGAATGTATGTGAGAAATACTTAGAAAAGCGAATGGATTTGTATGGAGCATTTATGGATCTGGAGAAGTCATATGATAGAGTTGATAGAGATACTCTGTGGAAGGTACTAAGAATATATGGTGTGGGAGGCAAGTTGTTAGAAGCAGTGAAAAGTTTTTATCGCGGATATAAGGCATGTGTACGTGTAGGAAGAGAGGAAAGTGATTGGTTCTCAGTGAATGTAGGTTTGCGGCAGGGGTGTGTGATGTCTCCATGGTTGTTTAATTTGTTTATGGATGGGGTTGTTAGGGAGGTGAATGCAAGTGTTTTGGAAAGAGGGGCAAGTATGAAGTCTGTTGTGGATGAGAGAGCTTGGTAATTGAGTCAGTTGTTGTTCGCTGATGATACAGCGCTGGTGGCTGATTCATGTGAGAAACTGCAGAAGCTGGTGACTGAGTTTGGTAAAGTGTGGTAAAGAAGAAAGTTAAGAGTAAATGTGAATAAGAGCAAGGTGGGAGGTAAGTTTGAATGGAGAAAAACTGGAGGAAGTAAAGTTTTTTAGATATCTGGGAGTGGATCTGGCAGCGGATGGAACCATGGAAGCGGAAGTAAATCATAGGGTGGGAGAGGGGGCGAAAATCCTGGGAACCTTGAAGAATGTGTGGAAGTCGAGAACATTATCTCGGAAAGGAAAAATGGGTATGTTTGAAGGAATAGTGGTTCCAACAATGTTGTATGGTTGCGAGGCGTGGCCAAAACGGGAGAGAGAAATACAATATTTCATTAGCAAAATAATAGTACAAATTGTATGCAAAATATAAGAAAATTACAAATTCAGTTAATACAATAACAATAATATAGTTATAATGATACAATTTATCTATTCAATTCAAAGAAAACTTGACCAATAGGACATACTGAGATATTCTCAGTACACTCCCGTCACAACTACAAGCAAAAACAATTATTGCTCCTCAATGGGGAGCAGCAACACAAGTCTGTGAACCGATCTGTTGATCAATCTGTCCTTCCCATCACACATAGGGTCAGACTTTGAGATTTTGTATCTTGATACTAAATCTCGTACTTTTCCGTCCCTGCCTGGTTTAGCTCTCAACCTGTGCTAACTTCCAATTTCCTCTAATCAGATCACTGTATTGCACTAAAACAACATCTTCCCGCAAATTTCTACGTGCTGTATTCCATTTTTGCCTGATAGTTAAGGTTGTGAAGTAGTCTCTCATCCATATCCTCCAAAACGAGGTTACAATACTTTGTACAAGACTGAAACGCTTCCTTGTATCGGTCGTTTCCACCATGGGCCGATTTGGTACCTTGTTGCTTCCACGACCAAGCAGTAGATCGCTAGGGCACAAGTAAGCACCCAAAGATATATCGTATCCAGGTTTCAGTCCGATTGGGTGTTCATTCAATATATTTGCTACCTCATATAACACATTTTGAAGTTCGCCGAAGCTTAGTATATTTTCGCCCACTACTATAACAAGCAGCCGTTTCACCGTCTTAATCAGAGATTCGCACGCACCATTTTGCCAGGGTGCATTCGCCGATTTGTTGAATGACCATGTCATACCTTGATGAAGCCCGATTTGAGATATTTGGTTAATTTGGTTGATTTCCTTATTGGCAGCCATTATCTGTGTTCCCATGTCTGAATGCATGGTGTGAAGATAACCCCGCATGGAAACAAACCGACGAAATGTATTCAAGAAACTCTGTGTGTCATATCCTTCCATCAGATCAATATGGACTGCACGACTAGCTAGGCATGTAGATATCAGTCCATAAGCCTTGGCCCTAGTTCTCCGTTTTACAGTGTCTCTTATCATTAATGGGCCAAACAAGTCCAAGGAGGTATTGAAGAATGCAGGTGATGGTTTGAGTCTGCATATTACACAATTATCCTTTAACGATTTGATCACCTTTCGTGCTCTAGGTACCCAAAACCTACTTTGAAGTTTAGCTAAGGTGAGGTCTATACCCCCGTGATCAGTGTTGTGTAAGTAAGTGATGTATAGTCTGGTAAACTGATGGTTTTGCGAGAGTAACATAAACTGGTTTTGATTCCAATTGTCCTTCAACCAGCTGCTGATTCTCTCCCCTACTATAATGATGCCATCTTCATCTTTACTGGGTCCTAGCCTTTTGAATCTTTCCTTCCAATTTTCTTCGAATTCCCTTTGGACCATCTTAACCCAGTACCTTTCTGCCTTTCTCACATCATCGGCAGTGAGTGTATGTAATATTTCTCTGAATGTTTTCTTTCTAATAATACAAAGGATTATAGCAGTGGTCTTTATCATTCTTTTGTAACAGGTAAACCTTTCAATATTCATCATGGGTGTTGCCTCCTGTTTGATATTACATTGTAGTGATACTCTATTCTTATTTGGTAACTCCTTGATACAAGGTTGGTCTATTGGCCACTGACCAATAGGTAAAGTTAAATAGTGTGGGCCCCTTTGCCATGTTGACTCGGATCCTAGGTTTCTTGGATTCTGTGGCCGTGTGGCGTAGTCCGCAGCATTGCCGTCAGTGGCCACCCACCACCAATCATTTGTATTACTATGTGTCTGAATCTCCGCAATCCTTGTTCCAACAAAAGCTCCAAATCCATGTGATTCATTTTATATCTGTGACCTTAGAATCATTGAGTCAGTCAGTGAGTCAGTTAGTGAGTCAGTTACCCTATCGAACACAAAACTTGTTTCTTTTTCTATTACCTTCCGTAACCTAGCAGACAATACTGCTGCACAAAGCTCCAGTCCCGGAGTAGTTAATTGCCGAATGGAGCAATTCGACTCTTGGCTGCGAGTAATTTGAGCAGAAAAATGTGCCATCTTTCAGTTCAAGCGAATGTACGCACATGTAGAGTATGCAATATTGCTGGCATCAGCATAAATGACAAGTGTGGGGTTACCAAGTGCATTATCAGGCTTTATACACCGCCTAAATTCTAGATCCTCCATGGCATACATATCTTGGAACAAATTAACCCAGTGCACATGCATTTCATCAGGGATTGTTTCATCCCAACCCAGTTGCTCATCAGCTTTGCATTCTTGTTTTCGTGTGATGAGATGTCTCATTATAGCTTACATCGTATCGTGAAAGGTGTAGCAAGGCCTAGAGGGTCGTATAGTGACGCCACTTGACCTAGGATCATCCTTTTTGTCCGTTGTTTGGGTATCCTTTGCACTATTTCCTCTACTGTTAGGTCAGGACCAGTGCGGATCTTCTTGCGTTTTGTAGAAAAGTTACTCCTTACTTTGTAAGAGAATTGATCTTTCTTTGGTTCCCAAATCATCCCTAGTACTTTTTTAATCTCAGTAGCAATTATCTTAGAATCTTCTGTCATATCATGGCTTCCAGACATTACCCATTGTTTCATCTGGAATCCTCCCCTTTTAAGGATCTCTTCGGTCGTTTTAATTCTTTCAAGGGCTTCCTCTGCACTTTCACAATGAAGTGA
>NC_092230.1:13691505-13757958 GCF_036320965.1 Panulirus ornatus | reverse complement strand
TAGCACATGGTTTGAAAAGAGCTAAACCAGGCAGGGACAGGAAAAGTACGAGAAGTAGTATTAAGATACAAAATCTCGAAGTTCTGACTCTATGTTTGATGGAAGGACGGATTGATCAACAGATCGGTTCACAGAAATGTGTAGCTGCTCGCCACTGAGGTGCAAATAATTGTTTTGCTGTAGTTGTGGCGGGAGTGTACTTAGAAATATCTCAGTATGTCAAAATGGTCAAGTTTTCTTTGAATTTAATAGATAAATTGTATTATTATAACTATATCATTGTTCTTGCATTAACTAAATTTGTAATTTTCTTATGTTTTACATACAATTTGTACTATTATTTTGCTAATGAAATATTGTATTTCGCTCTCCCATTTTGGCATACTCTTGTCGCTGTTCTTGTGTGTAAAGTTGTGACGTAGAAGTTGAGCGACGTGGACAGGATGGAAGTGTTGTCCAGGCCGTCAGCTAGCGGCCGTTCATTGTTTCTCGGGAAGGCCTGTATGTTGGGTGGTGACGACTGGTGGAGGTGTTGGGGCAAGGGTTGCAGTGCCCCGGTGTGAGGCAGGGATTTAATGTTCGTGATCCTGGAGCTGTGTGGCACATGGTCCAGTCTCAAGAATATTATGCCGGAGTACACCATTGTGTTAGTAATTGTTACCCTGAAGCTGTGAAAAGAGATCTCAACTCCAGTTTCACCTCTGTGCTGATAGGGGAGGCACTGTGTGACTAATTGGATGTAGTAAATAAGACATTGTGATAATAATGTATATGTGTGGGTGTTATATTTTGTAATTGGTACTGTGACATGTACACTTATTACAGGTTGGCCCTAGATTAAATATAGTAACGACCAGTGCTGTCTCACTCACACCTTAGTGAAACAGTCCAACACATCCCCTGCCAAGATGGATGAACAGGTGGTGAAGGAGCGGACCCTCACCAAACGCAAGTTTACTAGGAAGGTCAACTTGTTAAAGGAGGCGCAAGGCCGGGATGACCGCTTGGAAGTATTACGAGGTATTTATGATGACGTGTGCAAACAGTTCCTTGAAATTGAAAAAATTAATGAGCAGTTAGCTGAGTCTCTTGATACAAAGAAATCAAATTATGATGTGCTTATTAATGAACTTGATACTTATATCACTGATATTTAAAGGACAAAAAAAATCAGGCTCATGCAATAATAGCTAAAGTAACAAAGAAAGACAAAGCCAGTGTTAACGAAATGCACAAAGTGAGAATGCAGCGGTTACCTCTACCACATTTTGATGGCAAGATTCGTGATTATCCCACATTCTGTAAAGACTATGAAAGATTAATGAAATCAGTATATGAAGATGATGCATATGTGTTGCGATCCTGTCTGTCGGGGGAGGCATTGGAGGTACTTCACGGGGTGGATGACTCTTTTGATTCCATGATGAAAAGGTTGGATGCCAGGTATGGCAATGAAGCAAGACTAGTGCAGTCAGTCTTGAATGACATAAAGACATTAAAACCAATACCCGAGGACAATCTACGGAAATTCATGGATATGGTGAGCATAGTTGAGAGAGCCTCTTTAGATTTAGAGAAAGTTAATTTGTCTGAAGAGATGAATACTGTTACTATGGTCAGTCATATAGAAAAGCTTCTCCCACCAATGCAGAAAAGAGAGTGGACTAAGATTTTGCAAACTCTAAAGGATAAAAGTAAAATGTTTGAGGAGTTACTGAAATATTTGATGAAAGAGAAACAAGCACTAAATACATGAATGATGACATTAGGGCAACTAACCCTAATAGTAAAGTGCATGTACACTCAGTGAACCTAGACAGTGAAAATGACGTATTCACTACAGCCATAACCCAGCTTCATGGAAAACAAAGCAAGATGGAGGAGTGTTTAGTTCAGTTTATCTAAGCAAATCTCTCTGTTAACTGCAAGTATGTCTGGAGTAGAGTCTCAAAGACCAGTTGAATGTTGTTACCATGGCAGAGATAAACATGATATCACTCAATGTACGGTGTTTCAAAAACTTAAAAGCAAGAAGATTGATGCCGTGTATAGGATGGGTGCCTACTTCCTTTGTTTACAGATAGGTCACAGGGGCCGTCAATGTTCACAGAAATCTTTATGTGGTGAATGTGGGAGAGGCCACCATCAGATTCTCCATAATTGTTTTGGTAAAGAGCAGGGATACATAAACAGCAGTTTGTCAACAAAAAGGGCGTTTTGTTAATAATAAGTTCAGTTTATGGTAACACACGACCCATAACTACCCTCTGGGACTCTCGTACCAATACGTCACTCATAACTGATCGTATGGCAAAATTTATGGGCTTAAAAGGGAGAAGCATAAATTTGGCTGTTACTAAAGTAGGATATGACTATCACAAATTTGAAACATTGGAATATGATGTTCCTCTTAATGATTTTCAAGGCCAAACTCATGTAATCAAAGATTGTGGAATCTCAGAAATTACCTCAGAAACAGAACAGGTGGATATGGGTAGCGTGGCAGATTTACTAGGAGTACAAGCTAAGAACATTGAACGTCCATATGGCAAAATTGATCTGTTGATCGGCGATGATTGCTGCAAATTATTCCCATCTGTGGTTAAAACTGTAGGTAACCTCCAACTATTGTGGGGACCATTTGGATACTGTATTAGAGGTTCGCACCCTAGATTAAAGGTGAAAGGTGTCGACTCTGCTCATGTTCTTGTTAGGATTAATCACATTGCTGCATGTACGGTAAATGATTTAGTTGTTGAATCAAAAGCCAGTGTTACGAGAAGGCTTGATGACTTCTTCTCTGTAGAAAATCTGGGGACATGTTGCATTCCATAATGTGGCAACTGCAAATGTGGAAAGTGTCCCCTTGGAAGTAATAAATATAGTCTTAAAGGAGAAAGGGAATTGTCTCTAATAACACATGGTTTAATACATGAATCAAAAACAAGTCAATGGACAGCGTCCTATCTATGGATAAAATCGCCAAAGACCTTGTCAAATAACTTCACAGCCTGCATGGGCAGACTTAGAGCTAAAGAAAAGAGATTAGCAAAAAGAGGAATTGCATATGCAAACTAATATAGTGATCAGATCAGTGACATGGTGGAGCGAGGTGTAGCACGAAAATTGACTACAGAAGAAATCAAGGACTATCAGGGCCCAGTACACTACATCACTCATCATGAAATATTAAGACCACACTCTAAATCCACTCCCATCAGAATAGTGTTTAAATATTCTGCCTTCTACATGGGACACGTCTTGAATGACTATTATGCCAAGGGGCCTGATATGCTGTGTGATCTTTTTGGCATACTGCTTGGGTTTCGTCAGAGTCCGGTAGCAATTGTGGGAGATATCATTAAAATGTATAATTATGTACTCCTCTCTGAAGCGGATAAAATGACCCACCGGTTCTTGTGGCGAGATATGAACACTACCAGGGAGCCTGACCATTTCTGTTTACAGACAGTAACTTTCGGTGACAGACCCCGTGGAGTGATTGCCATGACAGCCCTCCATAAAACTGCCGAAATGTTCAAAGACAAGTACCCGGAAACAGCTGCAATGATCATTAATAACTCGTATGTGGATGACATTCTTCATTCATATGAAAGTGCAGAGGAAGCCCTTGAAAGAATGAAAACGACCGAAGAGATCCTTAAAAGAGGATTATTGCAGATGAAACAATGGGTAATGTCTGGAAGCCATGATATGCCAGAAGATTCTAAGATAATTGATACTGTGGTTGAAAAGGTACTAGGGATGATTTGTGAACCAAAGAAAGATCAATTCTCTTACAAAGTAAGGATTAACTTTTCTACAAAACGCAAAACGATCCGCACTGGTCCTGACCTAACAGTAGAGGAAATAGTGCAAAAGATACACAAACAACTGACAAAAAGGATGATCCTAAGTCAAGTGGCGTCACGATATGACCCTTCAGGCCTTCCTACACCTTTCACGATATGATGTAAGCTATTAATGAGACATCTCATCACGCGGAAACAAGAATGCAAAGCTCATGAGCAACTGGGTTGGGATGAACCAATCCCTGATGAAATGCATGTACACTGGGTTAATTTGTTCCAAGATATGTAGGCCTTGGAGGATCTAAAATTTAGGCGATGTATAAAGCCTGATAATGCACTTGGTAACCCCACACTTGTCATTTATGCTGATGCCAGCAATATTGCATACTCTACATGTGCATACATTCGCTTTGAACTGAAAGATGGCACATTTTCTGCTCAATTACTCGCACCCAAGAGTTGAATTGCTCCCATTCGGCAAATAACTACTTCGTGACTGGAGCTTTGTGCAGCAGTATTGTCTGCTAGGTTACGGAAGGTAATAGAAAAAGAAACAAGTTTTGTGTTCGATAGGGTACTACATCTAACTGACTCAATGATTGTAAGATCACAGATACAAAATGAATCACATGGATTTGGAGCTTTTGTTGGAACAAGGATTGCGGAGATTCAGACACATACTAATACTAATGATTGGTGGTGGGTGGCCACTGACGGCAATGCTGCGGACTACGCCACACGGCCACAGAATCCAAGAAACCTAGGATCCGAGTCAACATGGCAAAGGGGCCCACACTATTTAACTTTACCTATTGATCAGTGGCAAATAGGCCAACCTTGCCTAAAGGAGTTACCAGATAAGAATAGAGTATCACTACAATGTAACATCAAACAGGAGGTTAAACCCATGATGAATATTGAAAAGTTTACCTGTTACAAAAGAATGATAAAGACCACTGCTATAATCCTTTGCATTATTAGAAAGAAAACATTCGGAGGAATATTGCATACACTCACTGCCGATGATGTGAGAAAGGCAGAAAGGTACTGGGTTAAGATGGTCCAAAGGGAATTCGAAGAAAATTGGAAGGAAAGATTCAAAAGGCTAGGACCCAGTAAATATGAAGATGGGATCATTGTAGTAGGGGAGAGAATCAGCAGCTTGTTGAAGGACAATTGGAATCAAAACCGGTTTATGTTACTCTAGCAAAACCATCAGTTTACCAGACTATACATCACTTACTTACACAACACTGATCACGGGGGTATAGACCTCCCTTAGCTAAACTTCAAAGTAAGTTTTGGGTACCTAGAGGACGAAAGGTGATCAAATCGGCAAACGAAAAGTGTGTAATATGCAGAAGGTTAAACAAAGTTGTGATAGGACAGCAAATGGGGCAGCTCCCCCAGAGAAGTCTCAAACCATCACCTGCATTCTTCAAAACCTCCTTGGACTTGTTTGGCCCATTAATGATAAGAGACACTGTAAAACGGAGAACTAGGCCCAAGGCTTATGGAGTGATATTTACATGCCTAGCGAGTCGTGCAGTCCATACGGATCCTCATACCATGCATTCAGACATGGGAACACAGTTAATGGCTGCCAATAAAGATTTCAGGAATATGACTGAAAAATGGAACATTAACCAAATATTTCAAATCGGGCTTCATCAAGGTATGACATGGTCATTCAACAACTCGGCGAATGCACCTTGGCAAAATGGTGAACGCGAATCTGATTAAGACGGTGAAACGGCTGCTTGCTATGGTAGTGGGCGAAAATGTACTAAGCTTCGGCGAACTACAGAGTGTGATATATGAGGTAGCAAATATATTGAATAAACGCCCAATCGGACTGAAACCTGGATACGATATATCTTTGGGTGCTTACTTGTGGCCTAAAGATCTACTGCTTGGTCGTGCAAGCAACAAGGTACCAAGTGGGCCCATGGTGGAAACGACTGATACAAGGAAGCGTTTCAGTCTTGTACAAAGTATTGTAACCTCGTTTTGGAGGAAATGGATGAGAGACTACTTCCCAACCTTAATTATCAGGCAAAAATGGCATACAGCACGTAGAAATTTGCGGGAAGGAGACGTTCTTTTAGAGCAAGACAGTGATTTGATTAGAGGAAATTGAAAGTTAGTACAGGTTGAAAGAGTTAAACCAGGCAGTGACGGAAAAGTACGTCAATGTTCACAGAAATCTTTATGTGGTGAATGTAGGAGACGCCACCATCAGATTCTCCATAATTGTTTTGGTAAAGGGCAGGGATACAAAAACAGCAGTTTATCAACAAAAAGGGGCGTTTTGTTAATAATAAGTTCAGTTTATGGTAACACACGGCCCATAACTACCCTCTAGGACTCTGGTAGCAATACATCACTCATAAGTGATCGTATGGCAAAATTTATGGGCTTAAAAGGGAGAAGCATAAATTTGGCTGTTACTAAAGTAGGAAATGACTATAACAAATTTGATACATTGGAATATGATGTTCCTCTTAATGATTTTCAAGGCCAAACTCATGTAATCAAAACTTGTGGAATCTCAGAAATTACCTCAGAAACAGGACAGGTGGATATGGGTAGCGTGGCAGATTTACTAAGAGTACAAGCTAAGAACATTGAACGTCCATATGGCAAAATTGATCTGTTGATCGCCGCTGATTACTGCAACTTATTCCCATCTGTGATTAAAACTGTAGGTAACCTCCAACTATTGTGGGGACCATTTGGGCACTGTATTAGAGGTTCGCACCCTAGATTAAAGGTGAAAGGTGTCGACTCTGCTCATGTTCTTGTTAGGATTAATCACATTGCTGCATGTACGGTAAATGATTTAGTTGTTGAATCAAAAGCCAGTGTTACGAGAAGGCTTGATGACTTCTTCTCTGTAGAAAATCTGGGGACATGTTGCATTCCAAAATGTGGCAACTGTAAAATCTGGAAAGTGTCCCCTTGGAAGTAATAAATATAGTCTTAAAGAAGAAAGGGAATTGTCTCTAATAACACAAGGTTTAATACATGACTCAAAAACAAGTCAATGGACAGCGTCCTATCCATGGATTAAATCGCCAAAGACCTTGCCAAATAACTTCACAGCCTGCGTGGGCACACTTAGAGCTACAGAAAAGACATTAGCAAAAAGAGGAGTTGCATATGCAAAGGAATATAGTGATCAGATCAGTGACATGGTGGAGCGAGGTTTAGCTCGAAAATTGACTACAGATGAAATCAAGGACTATAAGGGCCCAGTACACTACATCCTTCATCATGAAATATTAAGACCACACTCTAAATCCACTCCCATCAGAATAGTGTTTAATTATTCAGCCTCATACATGGGACACGTCTTGAATGACTATTATCCCAAGGGGCCTGATATGCTGTGTGATCTTTTTGGCATATTGCTTAAGTTTCGTCAGAGTCCGGTAGCAATTGTGGGAGATATCAGTAAAATGTATAATTCTGTACTCCTCTCTGAAGCGGATGAAATGACCCACCAGTTCTTGTGGCGAGATATGAACACTACCAGGGAGCCTGACCATTACTGTTTACAGACGGTAACTTTCGGTGACAGACCCAGTGGAGTGATTGCCATGACAGCCCTCCATAAAACTGCCGAAATGTTCAAAGACAAGTACCCGGAAACAGCTGCCATGATCATTAATAACTCGTATGTGGATGACATTCTTCATTCATGTGAAAGTGCAGAGGAAGCCCTTGAAAGAAGAAAACGACCGAAGAGATCCTTAAAAGTGGAGGATTCCAGATGAAAAAATGGGTAATGTCTGGAAGTCATGATATGACTGAAGATTCTAAGATAATTGCTACTGAGGTTGAAAAGGTACTGGGGATGATTTGTGAACCAAAGAAAGATCAATTCTCTTACAAAGTAAGGAGTAACTTTTCTACAAAACGCGAGAAGATCCGCATTGGTCCTGACCTAACAGTAGAGAAAATAGTGCAAAGGATACCCAAACAATGACAAAAAGGATGATCCTAAGTCAAGTGGCGTCACTATACGACCCACTAGGGCTTGCTACACCTTTCAAGATACGATGTAAGCTATTAATGAGACATCTCATCAAACGAAAACAAGAATGCAAAGCTGATGAGCAACTGGGTTGGGATGAACCAATCCCTGATGAAATGCATGTGCACTGGGTTAATTTGTTCCAAGATATGTATGCCTTGCAGGATCTAAAATTTAGGCGGTGTATAAAGCCTGATAATGCACTTGGTAACCCCACACTTGTCATTTATGCTGATGCCAGCAATATTGCATACTCTACATGTGCATACATTCGCTTTGAACTGAAAGATGGCACATTTTCTGCTCAATTACTCGCAGCCAAGAGTCGAATTGCTCCCATTCGGCAAATAACTACTCCGAGACTGGAGCTTTGTGCAGCAGTATTGTCTGCTAGGTTACGGAAGGTAATAGAAAAAGAAACAAGTTTTGTGTTCCATAGGGTACTACATCTAACTGACTCAATGATTGTAAGGTCACAGATACAAAATGAATCACGAGGATTTCGAGCTTTTGTTGGAACAAGGATTATGGAGATTCAGACACATACTAATACTAATGATTGGTGGTGGGTGGCCACTGACGGCAATGCTGCGGACTACGCCACACGGACACAGAATCCAAGAAACCTGGGATGTGAGTCAGCATGGCAAAGGGGCCCACACTATCTAACTTTACCTATTGATCAATGACCAATAGACCAACCTTGCATAAAGGAGTTACCAAATAAGAATAGAGTATCACTACAATGTAACATCAAACAGGAGGTAAAACCCATGATGAATATTGAAAGGTTTAGCTGTTAGAAAAGAATGATAAAGACCACTGCTATAATCCTTTGCATTATTAGAAAGAAAACATTCAGAGGAATATTGCATACACTCACTGCCGATGATGTGAGAAAGGCAGAAAGGTACTGGGTTAAGGTGGTCCAAAGGGAATTCGAAGAAAATTGGAAGGAAATATTCAAAAGACTACGACCCAGTAAATATGAAGATGGGATCATTGTAGTAGGGGAGAGAATCAGCAGTTGGTTGAAGGACAATTTGAATCAAAAACAGTTTATGTTACTCTCGCAAAACAATCAGTTTACCAGACTATACATCACTTACTTACACAACACTGATCACGGGGGTATAGACCTCACCTTAGCTAAACTTCAAAGTAAGTTCTGGGTACCTAGAGCACGAAAGGTGATCAAATCGGTAAAGGAAAAGTGTGTAATATGCAGAAGGTTAAACAAAGTTGTGATAGGACAGCAAATGGGGCAACTCCCCCAGAGAAGACTCAAACCATCACCTGCATTCTTAAATACCTCCTTGTACTTGTTTGGCCCATTAATGATAAGAGACACTGTAAAACGGAGAACTAGGGCCAAGGCTTATGGAGTGATATTTACATGCATAGCGAGTCGTGAAGTCCATATTGATCTCATGGAAGGATATGACACACAGAGTTTGTTGAATACATTTCGTCGGTTTGTTTCCATGCGGGATTATCCTCACACCATGCATTCAGACATGGGAACACAGTTAATGGCTGCCAATAAAGATTTCAGGAATATGACTGAAAAATGGAACATTAACCAAATATCTCAAATCGGGCTTCATCAAGGTATGCCATGGTCATTCAACAACTCGGCGAATACACCCTGGCAAAATGGTGCATGCGAATCTCTGATTAAGACGGTGAAACGGCTGCTTGTTATAGTTGTGGGCGAAAATGTACTAAGATTCGGCGAACTACAAAGTGTCTTATATGAAGTAGCAAATATATTAAATGAACGCCCAATCGGACTGAAACCTGGATACGATATATCTTTGGGTGCTTACTTGTGCCCTAACGATCTACTGCTTGGTCGTGCAAGCAACAAGGTACCAATTGGGCCAATAGTGGAAACGACTGATACAAGGAAGCGTTTCATTCTTGTACAAAGTATTGTAACCTCGTTTTGGAGGAAATGGATGAGAGACTACTTCCCAACCTTAACTATCAGGCAAAAATGGCATACAGCACGTAGAAATATGCGGGAAGGAGATGTTGTTTTAGTGCAAGACAGTGATTTGATTAGAGGAAATTGGAAGTTAGCACTGGTTGAAAGAGCTAAACCAGGCAGGGACGGAAAAGTACGAGATGTAGTATTAAGATACAAAATCTCGAAGTCTGACTCTATGTGTGATGGGAAGGACAGGTTGATCAACAGATCGGTTCACAGACTTGTGTTGCTGCTCCACATTGAGGAGCAATAATTGTTTTTGCTTGTAGTTGTGGCGGGAGTGTACTGAGAATATCTCAGTATGTCCTATTAGTCAAGTTTTCTTTGAATTGAATAGATAAATTGTATTATTATAACTATATCATTGTTATCGTATTGACTAGATTTGTAATTTTCTTATGTTTTGCAGACAATTTGTACCATTATTTTGCTAATGAAATATTGTATTTCTATCTCCGGTTTTGGCATACGCTTGTCGCTGTTCTTGTGTGTAAAGTTGTGACGTAGGAGTTGAGTGACGTGGACAGGATGGAAGTGTTGTCCAGGCAGTCAGCTAGTGGCCGTTCATTGTTTCTCGGGAAGGCCTGTATGTTGGGTGGTGACGACTGGTGGAGGGTTGCAGTGCCCCGGTGTGAGGCAGGGATTTAATGTTGGTGATCCTGGAGCTGTGTGGCACATGGTCCAGTCTCAAGAATGTTATGCCGGAATACACCATTGTGCTAGTAATTGTGACCCTGAAGCTGTGAAAATTGATCTCAACTCCAGTTTCACCTTTGTGCTGATAGGGGAGGCACTGTGTGAGTAATTGGATGTAGTAAATAAGACATTGTGATAATAATGTATATGTGTGGGTGTTATATTTTGTAATTGGTACTGTGACATGCACACTTATTACAGGTTGGATCTAGATTAGATAGATTAACGACCAGTGCTGTCTCACTCACACCTTGGTGAAACAGTCCAACACATCCCCTGCCAAGATGGATGAACAGCTGATGAAGGAGCGGACCATCGCCAAACGCAAGTTTACTAGGAAGGTCAACTTGTTAAAGGAGGCGCACGGCCGGGATGACCCCTTGGAAGTGTTACGAGGTATTTATGATGACGTGTGCAAAAAGTTCCTTGAACTTGAAAAAATTAATGAGCAGTTAGCTGAGTCTCTTGATACAAAGAAATCAGATTATGATGTGCTCATTAATGAACTTGATACTTATATCACTGATATTGAAAGGACAAAAAATTAGGCTCATGCAATAATAGCTAAAGTACCAAAGAAAGACAAAGCCAGTGTTAACGAAATGCACAAAGTGAGAATGCAGCGGTTAACTCCACCACATTTTGATGGCAAGATTCGTGATTATCCCACATTCTGTAAAGACTATGAAAGATTAATGAAATCAGTATATGAAGATGATCCATATGTGTTGCGATCCTGTCTGTCGGGGGAGGCATTGGAGGTAGTTCTCGGGGTGGATGACTCTTTTGATTCCATGATGAAAAGGTTGGATGCCAGGTATGGCAATCCAACAAAACTAGTGCAGTCAGTCTTGAATGACATAAAGACATTAAAACCAATACCCGAGGACAATCCACAGAAATTCATGGATATGGTGAGCATAGTTGAGAGAGCCTCTTTAGATTTAGAGAAAGTTAATTTTTCTGAAGAGATGAATACTGTTACTATGGTCAGTCATATAGAAAAGCTTTTCCCACCAAAGCAAAAAAGAGAGTGGACTAAAATTTTGCAAACTCTAAAGGATAAAAGTAAAATGTTTGAGTTACTGAAATATTTGTTGAAAGAGAAACAAGGATTGAATACATGAATGATGACGTTAGGGCAACTAACCCTAATATTAAAGTGCATGTACACTCAGTGAACCTAGACAGTGACACTGACGTATTCACTACAGCCATAACCCAGCTTCATGGAAAACAAAGCAAGATGGAGGAATGTTTAGTTAATTTATCTAAGCAAATCTCTATGTTAACTGGAAATATGTCTGGAGTAGAGTCTCAAACACCAGTTGAATGTTGGTACCATGGTACAGATACACATGATATTACTCAATGTACTGTGTTTCAAAAACTTAACAGCAAGGAGAAGATTGATGACGTATATAGGATGGGTGCCTGCTTCCTTTGTTTACAGTTAGGTCACAGGGGCCGTCAATGTTCACAGAAATCTTTATGTGGTGAATGTGGGAGAGGCCACCATCAGATTCTCCATAATTGTTTTGGTAAAGAGCAGGGATACATAAACAGCACTTTCTTACCAAAAAGGGGCGTTTTGTTAATAATAAGTTCAGTTTATGGTAACACACGACCCATAACTACCCTCTGGGACTCTGGTAACAATACGTCACTCATAACTGATCGTATGGAAAAATTTATGTGCTTAAAAGGGAGAAGCATAAATTTGGCTGTTACTAAAGTAGGAAATGACTATCACAAATTGGAAACATTGGAATATGATGTTCCTCTTAGTGATTTTCAAGGCCAAACTCATGTAATCAAAGCTTGTGGAATCTCAGATATTACCTCAGAAACAGGACAGGTGGATATGGGTAACGTGGCAGATTTACTAGGAGTACAAGCTAAGAACATTGAACGTCCATATGGCAAAATTGATCTGTTGATCGGCGCTGATTACTGCAAATTATTCCCATCTGTGGTTTTTGTCCTTTGAATATCAGTGATATAAGTATCAAGTTCATTAATGAGCACATCATAATTTGATTTCTTTGTATCAAGAGACTCAGCTAACTGCTCATTAATTTTTTCAATTTCCAGGAACTGTTTGCACACGTCACCATAAATACCTCGTAACACTTCCAAGGTGTCATCCCGGCCTTGCGCCTCCTTTAACAAGTTGACCTTCCTAGTAAAGTTGTGTTTGGCGATGGTCCGCTCCTTCATCAGCTGTTCATCCATCTTGGCAGGGGATGTGTTGGACTGTTTCACCAAGGTGTGAGTGAGACAGCACTGGTCGTTACTCTATTTAATCTAGATCCAACCTGTAATAAGTGTACATGTCACAGTACCAATTACAAAACATAACACCCACACATATACATTATTATCACAATGTCTTATTTAATACATCCAATTACTCACACAGTGCCTCCCCTATCAGCACAGAGGTGAAACTGGAGTTGAGATCACTTTTCACAGCTTCAGGGTCACAATTACTAGCACAATGGTGTATTCCGGCATAACATTCTTGAGACTGGACCATGTGCTACACAGCTCCAGCATCACACACATTAAATCCCTGGCTCACACCGGGGCACTGCAACACTCCACCAGTCGTCACCACCCAACATAAGCCTTCCCGAGAAACAATGAGGTGCCGCTAGCTGACGGCCTGGACAACACTTCCATCCTGTCCACGTCACTCAACTCCTACGTCACAACTTTACACACAAGAACAGCGAAGAGCGCATGCCAAAACGGGAAAGAGAAATACAATATTTCATTAGCAAAATAATAGTACAAATTGTATGCAAAACATAAGAAAATTACAAATTTAGTTAATACAATAACAATAATATCGTTATAATTATACAATTTATCTATTCAATTCAAAGAAAACTTGACCAATAAGACATACTGAGATACTCTCAGTACACTCCCGCCACAACTACAAGCAAAAACAATTATTGCTCCTCAATGGGGAGCAGCAACACAAGTCTGTGAACCGATCTGTTGATCAATCTGTCTTTCCATCACACATAGAGTCAGACTTAGAGATTTTGTATCTTAATACTACATCTCGTACTTTTCCGTCCCTGCCTGGTTAAGCTCTTTCAACCTGTGCTAACTTCCAATTTCCTCTAATCAAATCACTGTCTTGAACTAAGACAACATCTTCCCGCAAATTTCTACGTGCTGTATGCCATTTTTGCCTGATAGTTAAGGTTGGAAAGTAGTCTCTCATCCATTTCCTCCAAAACGAGGTTACAATACTGTGTACAAGACTGAAACGCTTCCTTGTATCAATCGTTTCCACCATGGGCCCACTTGGTACCTTGTTGCTTGCACGACCAAGCAGTAGATCGTTAGGGCACAAGTAAGCACCCAAAGATATATCGTATCCAGGTTTCAGTCCGATTGGGCGTTCATTTAATATATTTGCTACTTCATATAACACACTTTGTAGTTCGCCGAAGCTTAGTACATTTTCGCCCACTTCTATAACAAGCAGCCGTTTCACCGTCTTAATCAGAGATTCGTATGCACAATTTTGCCAGGGTGCAGTCGCCGATTGTTGAATGACCATGTCATACCCTGATGAAGCCCGATCTGAGATATTTGGTTAATGTTCCATTTTTCAGTCATATTCCTGATATCTTTATTGGCAGCCATTAATTGTGTTCCCATGTCTGAATGCATGGTGTGAGTATAACCCCGCATGGAAACAAACCGACGAAATGTATTCAAGAAACTCTGTGTGTCATATCCTTCTTCAGATCAATATGGACTGCATGACTCGATAGGCATGTAAATATCATTCCATAAGCCTTGGCCCTAGTTCTCCGTTTTACAGTGTCTCTTATCATTAATGGGCCAAACAAGTCCAAGGAGGTATTTAAGAATGCAGGTGATGGTTTGAGTCTTCTCTGGGGGAGCTGCCCCATTTGGTGCCCTATCACAACTTTGTTTAACCTTCTGCATATTACGCACTTTTCCTTTACTGATTTGATCACCTTTCGTGCTCTAGGTACCCAAAACTTACTTTGAAGTTTAGCTAAGGGGAGGTCTATACCCCCGTGATCAGTGTTGTGTAAGTAAGCGATGTATAATCTGGTAAACTGATGGTTTTGCGAGAGTAACATAAACTGGTTTTGATTCCAATTGTCCTTCAACCAGCTGCTGATTCTCTCCCCTACTATATTGATCCCATCTTCACCTTTACTGGGTCCTAGCCTGTTGAATCTTTCCTTCCAATTTTCTTCGAATTCCCTTTGGACCATCTTAACCCAGTACATTTCTGCCTTTCTCACATCATCGGCAGTGAGTGTATGCAATATTCCTCTGAATATTTTCTTTCTAATAATGCGAAGGATTATAGCAGTGGTCTTTATCATTCTTTTGTAACAGCTAAACCTTTTAATATTCATCATGGGTGTTACCTCCTGTTTGATGTTACATTGCAGTGATACTCTATTCTTATTTGGTAACTCCTTTATACAAGGTTGATCTATTGGCCAATGATCAATAGGTAAAGTTAAATAGTGTGGGCCCCTTTGCCATGCTGACTCGGATCCTAGGTTTCTTGGATTCTGTGGCCGTGTGGCGTAGTCCGCAGCATTGCCGTCAGTGGACACCCACCACCAATCATTAGTATCAGTATGTGTCTGAATCTCCGCAATCCTTGTTCCAACAAAAGCTCCAAATCCATGTGATTCATTTTGCATCTGTGACCTTACAATCATTGAGTCAGTTATATGTAGTACCCTATCGAACACAAAACTTGTTTCTTTTTCTATTACCTTCCGTAATCTAGCAGACAATACTGCTGCACAAAGCTCCAGTCTCGGAGTAGTTATTTGCCGAATGTGAGCAATTCGACTCTTGGCTGCGAGTAATTAAGCAGAAAACGTGCCATCTTTCAGTTCAAAGCTAATGTATGCACATGTAGAGTATGCAATATTGCTGGCATCAGCATAAATGACAAGTGCATTATCAGGTTTATATACCGCCTAAATTTTAGATCCTACAAGGCCTACATATCTTGGAACAAATTAACCCAGTGCACATGCATTTCATCAGGGATTGTTTCATCCCAACCCAGTTGCTCATCAGCTTTGCATTCTTGTTTTCGTGTGATGAGATGTCTCATTAATAGCTTACATCGTATCGTGAAAGGTGTAGGAAGGCCTGAAGGGTGGTATAGTGACGCCACTTGACTTAGGATCATCCTTTTTGTCAGTTGTTTGGGTATCCTTTGCACTATTTCCTCTACTGTTAGGTCAGGACCAGTGCGGATCTTCTTGCGTTTTGCAGAAAAGTTAATCCTTACTTTGTAAGAGAATTGATCTTTCTTTGGTTCCCAAATCATCCCTAGTACCTTTTCAACCTCAGTAGCAATTATCTTAGAATCTTCTGTCATATCATGGCTTCCAGACATTACCCATTGTTTCATCTGGAATCCTCCTCTTTTAAGGATCTCTTCGGTCGTTTTCATTCTTTCAAAGGCTTCCTCTGCACTTTCACATGAATGAAGAATGTCATCCACATACGAGTTATTAATGATCATGGCAGCTGTTTCTGGGTACATGTCTTTGAACATTTCGGCAGTTTTATAGAGGGCTGTCATGGCAATGACTCCACTAGGTCTGTCACCGAAAGTTACCGTCTGTAAACAACAATGGTCAGGCTCCCTGGTAGTGTTCATATCTCGCCACTTGAACCGGTGGGTCATTTTAACGGCTTCAGAGAGGAGTACAGAATTATACATTTTACTGATATCTCCCACAATTGCTACCGGACTCTGACGAAACCTAAGCAATATTCCAAAAAGATCACACAGCATATCAGGCCCCTTGGCATAATAGTCATTCAAGACGTGTCCCATGTATGAGCAGAAGAATTAAACACTATTCTGATGGGAGTGGATTTAGAGTCTGGTCTTAATATTTCATGATGAGGGATGTAGTGTACTGGGCCCTGATAGTCCTTGATTTGATATGTAGTCAATTTTCGAGCTCCACCTCGCTCCACCATGGCACTGATCTGATCACTATATTCCTTTGCATATGCAACTCCTCTTTTTGCTAATCTCTTTTCTGTAGCTCTAAGTCTGCCCATGCAGGCTGTGAAGTTATTTGGCAAGGTCTTTGGCGATTTTATCCATGGATAGGACGCTGTCCATTGACTTGTTTTTGAGTCATGTATTAAACCTTGTGTTATTAGAGACAATTCCCTTTCTTCTTTAAGACGATATTTGTTACTTCCAAGGGGACACTTTCCACATTTGCGGTTGCCACATTTTGGAATGCAACATGTCCCCAGATTTTCTACAGAGAAGAAGTCATCAAGCCTTCTCGTAACACTGGCTAAATCATTTACCGTACATGCAGCAATGTGATTAATCCTAATAAGAACATGAGCAGAGTCGACACCTTTCACCCTTAATCTAGGGTGCGAACCTCTAATACAGTATCCAAATGGTCCCCACAATAGTTGGAGGTTACCTACAGTTTTAACCAAAGATGGGAACAATTTGCAGTAATCAGCGCCGATCAACAGATCAATTTTGCCATATGGACGTTCAGTGTTCTCAACTTGTACCCCTAGTAAATCTGCCACCCTACCCATATCCAACTGTCCTGTTTCTGAGGTAATTTCTGAGATTCCACAAGCTTTGATTACATGAGTTTGGCCTTGAAAATCATTAAGAGGAACATCATATTCCAAAGTTTCAAATTTGTGATAGTCATTTCCTTAATCAGAGATTCGCATGCACCATTTTGCCAGGGTGCATTCGCCGATTTGTTGAATGACCATTTCATAGCTTGATGAAGCCCGATTTGAGATATTAGGTTAATGTTCCATTTTTCAGTCATATTCTTGAAATCTTTATTGGCAGCCATTAACTGTGTTCCCATGTCTGAATGCATAGTGTGAGGATAACCCCGCATGGAAACAAACCGACGAAATGTATTCAAGAAACTCTGTGTGTCATATCCTTCCTTCAGATCAATATGGCCTGCATGACTCGCTAGGCATGTAAATATCACTCCATAAGCCTTGGCCCTAGTTCTCCGTTTTACAGTGTCTCTTATCATTAATGAGCCAAACAAGTCCAAGAAGGTATTTAAGAATGCAGGTGATGGTTTGAGTCTTCTCTCGGGTTAGCTGCCCCATTTGCTGCCCTATTACAACTTTGTTTAACCTTCTGCATATTACGCACTTTTCCTTTACTGATTTGATCACCTTTCGTGTTCTAGGTACCCAAAACTTACTTTGAAGTTTAGCTAAGGTGAGGTCTATACCCCCGTGATCAGTGTTGTGTAAGTAAGTGATGTATAGTCTGGTAAACTGATGGTTTTGCGAGAGTAACATAAACTGGTTTTTGATTCCAATTATCCTTCAACCAGCTGCTGATTCTCTCCCCTACTACAATGATGCCATCTTCATCTTTACTGGGTCCTAGCCTTTTGAATCTTTCCTTCCAATTTTCTTCGAATTCCCTTTGGACCATCTTAACCCAGTACCTTTCTGCCTTTCTCACATCATCGGCAGTGAGTGTATGCAATATTCCTCTGAATGTTTTCTTTCTAATAATGCGAAGGATTATAGCAGTGGTCTTTATCATTCTTTTGTAACAGCTAAACCTTTTAATATTCATCATGGGTGTTACCTCCTGTTTGATGTTACATTGAAGTGATACTCTATTCTTATTTGGTAACTCCTTTATACATGGTTGATCTATTGGCCACTGATCAATAGGTAAAGTTAAATAGTGTGGGCCCCTTTGCCATGCTGAGTCGGATCCTAGGTTCCTTGGATTCTGTGGCCGTGTGGCGTAGTCCGTAGCATTGTCGTCAGTGGACACACACCACAAATCATTAGTATCAGTATGTGTCTGAATCTCCGCAATCCTTGTTCCAACAAAAGCTCCAAATCCATGTGATTCATTTTGCATCTGTGACCTTACAATCATTGAGTCAGTTAGATGTAGTACCCTATCGAACACAAAACTTGTTTCTTTTTCTATTACCTTCCGTAACCTAGCAGACAATACTGCTGCACAAAGTTCCAGTCTCATAGAAGTTATTTGCCGAATGGGAGCAATTCGACTCTTGGCTGCGAATAATTGAGCACAAAATGTGCCATCTTTCAGTTCAAAGCGAATGTATATACATGTAGAATATGCAATATTGCTGGCATCAGCATAAATGACAAGTGTGGGGTTACCAAGTGCATTATCATTCTTTTTATACCGCCTAAATTTTAGATCCTACAAGGCCTACATATCTTGGAACAAATTGACCCAGTGCACATGCATTTCATCAGTGATTGGTTCATCCCAACCCAGTTGCTCATCAGCTTTGCATTCTTGTTTTCGTGTGATGAGATGTCTCATTAATAGCTTACATCATATCGTGAAAGGTGTAGCAAGGCATGAAGGGTCGTATAGTGACGCCACTTGACTTAGGATCATCCTTTTTGTCAGTTGTTTAGGTATCCTTTGCACTATTTCCTCTACTGTTAGGTCAGGACCAGTGCGGATCTTCTTGCGTTTTGTAGAAAAGTTAATCCTTACTTTGTAAGAGAATTGATCTTTCTTTGGTTCCCAAATCATCTCTAGTACCTTTTCAACCTCAGTAGCAATTATCTTAGAATCTTCTGTCATTTCATGGCTTCCAGACATTACCCATTGTTTCATCTGGAATCCTCCTCCTTTAAGGATCTCTTCGGTCGTTTTCAATCTTTCAAGGGCTTCCTCTGCACTTTCACATGAATGAAGAATGTCATCCACATACGAGTTATTAATGATCATGGCAGCTGTTTCCGGGTACTTGTCTTTGAACATTTCGACAGTTTTATGGAGGGCTGTCATGGCAATCACTCCACTGGGTCTGTCACCGAAAGTTACCGTCTGTAAACAGAAATGGTCAGGCTCCCTGGTAGTGTTCATATCTCGCCACAAGAACCGGTGGGTCATTTCATCCGCTTCAGAGAGGAGTACAAAATTATACATTTTACTGATATCTCCCACAATTGCTACCGGACTCTGACGAAAACTAAGCAATATGCCAAAAAGGTCACACAGCATATCAGGCCCGTTGGCATAATAGTCATTCAAGACGTGTCCCATGTATGAGGCAGAAGAATTAAACACTATTCTGATGGGAGTGGATTTAGAGTCTGGTCTTAATATTTCATGATGAGGGATGTAGTGTACTGGGCCCTGATAGTCCTTGATTTGATATGTAGTCAATTTTCGAGCTCCACCTCGCTCCACCATGGCACTGATCTGATCACTATATTCCTTTGCATATGCAACTCCTCTTTTTGCTAATCTCTTTTCTGTAGCTCTAAGTCTGCCCATGCAGGCTGTGAAGTTATTTGGCAAGGTCTTTGGCGATTTTATCCATGGATAGGACGCTGTCCATTGACTTGTTTTTGAGTCATGTATTAAACCTTATGTTATTAGAGACAATTCCCTTTCTTCTTTAAGACTATATTTGTTACTTCC
Source organism: Panulirus ornatus (assembly GCF_036320965.1). Classification (NCBI taxonomy): domain Eukaryota; kingdom Metazoa; phylum Arthropoda; class Malacostraca; order Decapoda; family Palinuridae; genus Panulirus; species Panulirus ornatus. Next base: position 13,737,907 of record NC_092230.1, on the reverse strand, counting down.
AAGGGGACACTTTCCACATTTGCAGTTGCCACATTTTGGAATGCAACATGTCCCCATATTTTCTACAGAGAAGTCATCAAGCCTTCTCGTAACACTGGCTTTTGATTCAACAACTAAATCATTTACCGTACATGCAGCAATGTGATTAATCCTAACAAGAACATGAGGAGAGTCGACACCTTTCACCTTTAATCTAGGGTGCGAACCTATAATATAGTATCCAAATGGTCCCCACAATAGTTGGAGGTTATCTACAGTTTTAACCACAGATGGGAATAATTTGCAGTAATCAGCACCGATCAACAGATCAATTTTGCCATATGGACGTTCAATGTTCTTAGCTTGTACTCCTAGTAAATCTGCCACGCTACCCATATCCACCTGTCCTGTTTCGGAGGTAATTTCTGAGATTCCACAAGCTTTGATTACATGAGTTTGGCCTTGAAAATCATTAAGAGGAACATCATATTCCAATGTTTCAAATTTGTGATTGTCATTTCCTACTTTAGTAACAGCCAAATTTATGCTTCTCCCTTTTAAGCCCATAAATTTTGCCATACGATCAGTTATGAGTGACGTATTGCTACCAGAGTCCCAGAGGGTAGTTATGGGTCGTGTGTTGCCATAAACTGAACTTATTATTAACAAAACACCCCTTTTTGGGGACAAACTGCTGTTTATGTATCCCTGCTCTTTACCAAAACAATTATGGAGAATCTGATGGTGGCCTCTCCCACATTCACCACATAAAGATTTCTGAGAACATTGACGGCGGCCCCTGTGACCTAACTGTAAACAAAGGAAGCAGTCACCCATCCTATATACGGCATCAATCTTCTCATTGTTTTTAAGTTTTTGAAACACCGTACATTGAGTAATATCATGTGTATCTGTGCCATGGTAACAACATTCAACTGGTGTTTGAGACTCTACTCCAGTCATATTTCCAGTTAACATAGAGATTTGCTTAGATAAATTAACTAAACACTCCTCCATCTTGCTTTGTTTTCCATGAAGCTGGGTTATAGCTGTAGTGAATACGTCAGTTTCCCTGTCTAGGTTCACTGAGTGTACATGCACTTTACTATTAGGGTTAGTTGCCCTAATGTCATCATTCATGTATTCTAGTTCTTGTGTCTCTTTCAACAAATATTTCAGTAACTCCTCAAACATTTTACTTGTATCCTTTAGAGTTTGCAAAATTTTAGTCGACTCTCTTTTCTGCATTGGTGGGAGAAGCTTTTCTATATGACTGACCATAGTACCAGTGTTCATCTCTTCAGACAAATTAACTTTCTCTAAATCTAAAGAGGTTCTCTCAACTATGCTCACCATATTCATGAATTTCCGTGGATTGTCCTCGGGTATTGGTTTTAATGTCTTTATATCATTCAAGACTGACTGCACTAGTCTTGCTGGATTGCCATACCTGGCATCCAACCTTTTCATCATGGAATCAAAAGAGTCATCCACCCCGTGAAGTACCTCCAATGCCTCCCCCGACAGACAGGATCGCAACACATATGGATCATCTTCATATACTGATTTCATTAATCTTTCATAGTCTTTACAGAATGTGGGATAATCACGAATCTTGCCATCAAAATGTTGTAGAGTTAACCGCTGCATTCTCACTTTGTGCATTTCGTTAACACTGTCTTTGTCTTTCTTTGTGACTTTAGCTATTATTGCATGAGCCTGATTTTTTGTCCTTTCAATATCAGTGATATAAGTATCGTGTTCATTAATAAGCACATCATAATTTGATTCCTTTGTATCAAGAGACTCAGCTAACTGCTAATTATTTTTTTCAATTTCAAGGAAGTTTCCACACGTCATCATAAATACCTCGTAACACTTCCAAGCGGTCTTCCCGGCCTTGCGCCTCCTTTAACAAGTTGACCTTCCTAGTAAACTTGCGTTTGGCGATGGTCCGCTCCTTCATCAATCCAATGAACCAATCCCTGATGCAATGCATGTGCACTGGGTTAATTTCTTACAAGATATGTAGGCCTTGGAGGATCTAAAATTTAGGCGGTGTATAAAGCCTGATAATGCACTTGGTAACCCCACACTTGTCATTTATGCTGACGCCAGCAATATTGCATACTCTACATGTGCGTACATTCGCTTTGAACTGAAAGATGGCACAATTTCTGCTCAATTACTTGCAGCCAAGAGTCGAATTGCTCCCATTCGGCAAATAACTACTCCGAGGCTGGAGCTTTGTGCAGCAGTATTGTCTGCTAGGTTACGGAAGGTAATAGAAAAAGAAACAAGTTTTGTGTTCGATAGGGTACTACATCTAACTGACTCAATGATTCAGACTCATACTAATACTAATGATTGGTGGTGGGTGGCCACTGACGGCAATGCTGCGGACTACGCCACACGGCCACAGAACCCAAGAAACCTAGGATCCGAGTCAGTATGGCAAAGGGGCCCACACTATTTAACTTTACCTATTGATCAGTGGCCAATAGACCAACCTTGCATAAAGGAGTTACCAAATAAGAATAGAGTATCACTACAATGTAACATCAAACAGGAGGTAACACCCATGATGAATATTGAAAGGTTTAGCTGTTAGAAAAGAATGATAAAGACCACTGCTATAATCCTTTGCATTATTAGAAAGAAAACATTCAGAGGAATATTGCATACACCCGCTGCCGATGATGTGAGAAAGGCAGAAAGGTACTGGGTTAAGATGGTCCAAAGGGAATTCGAAGAAAATTGGAAGGAAAGATTCAAAAGGCGAGGACCAAGTAAAGATGAAGATGGGATCATTGTAGTAGGGGAGAGAATCAGCAGCTGGTTGAAGGACAATTGGAATCAAAACCACTTTATGTTACTCTGGCAAAACCATCAATTTACCAGACTAGACATCACTTACTTACACAACACTGATCACGGGGATATCGACCTCACCTTAGCTAAACTTCAAAGTAAGTTTTGGGTACCTATAGCACGAAAGGTGATAAAATCGGTAAAGGTAAAGTGTGTAATATGCAGAGGGTTAAACAAAGTTCTGATAGGACAGCAAAAAGGGCAGCTCCCCGAGAGAAGACTCAAACCATCACCTGCATTCTTCAATACCTCCTTGGACTTGTTTGGCCCATTAATGATAAGACACACTGTAAAACGGAGAACTAGGGCTAAGGCTTATGGAGTGATATTTACATGCCTAGCGAGTCGTGCAGTCCATACTGATCTGATGGAAGGATATGACACACAGAGTTTCTTGAATACATTTCGTCGGTTTGTTTCCATGCGGGATTATCCTCACACCATGCATTCAGACATGGGAACACAGTTAATGGCTGCCAATAAAGATTTCAGGAATATGACTTAAAAATTGGAACATTAACCAAATATCTCAAATCGGGCTTCATCAAGGTATGACATGGTCATTCAACAAATCGGCGAATGCACCCTGGCAAAATGGTGCATGCGAATCTCTGATTAAGACGGTGAAACGGCTGCTTGTTATAGTAGTGGGCGAAAATGTACTAAGCTTCGGCGAACTACAAAGTGTGTTATATGAGGTACCAAATATGAGAGAGAGACTACTTCCCAAACTTAACTATCAGGCAAAAATGGCATACAGCACGTAGAAATTTGCGGGAAAGAGATGTTGTTTTAGTGCAAGACAGTGATTTGATTAGAGGAAATTGGAAGTTAGCACAGGTTGAAAGAGCTAAACCAGGCAGGGACGGAAAAGTACGAGATGTAGTATTAAGATACAAAATCTCGAAGTCTGACTCTATGTGTGATGGGAAGGACAGGTTGATGAACAGATCGGTTCAGAGACTTGTGTTGCTGCTCCCCATTGAGGAGCAATAATTGTTTTGGCTTGTAGTTGTGGCGGGAGTGTACTGAGAATATCTTAGTTTTTCCTATTGGTCAAGTTTTCTTTGTCCTGAATAGATAAATTGTATTATCATAACTATATTATTGTTATTGTATTAACTAAATTTGTAATTTTCTAATGTTTTGCATACAATTTCAACTATTATTTTGATAATGAGATATTGTATTTCTCTCTCCCGTTTTGGCATGCGCTTGTCGCTCTTCTTGTGTATAAAGTTGTAACGTAGGAGTTGAGTGACGTGGACAGGATGGAAGTGTTGTCCAGGCCGTCAGCTAGAGGCCTGTATGTTCGTTGGTGACGACTGGTGGAGGGTTGCAGTGCCACGGTGTGAGACAGGGATTTAATGTTCGTGATCCTGGATATGTATGGCACATGGTCCACTCTCAAGAATGTTATGCCGGAGTACACCATTGTGCTAGTAATTGTGACCCTGAAGTTGTGAAAGGTGATCTCAACTCCAGTTTCAGCTGGGAACTGATAGGGGAGGCAATGTGTGAGTAATAGGATGTATCAAATAAGACATTGTGATAATAATGTATATGTGTGGGTGTTATGTTTTGTAATTGGTACTGTGACATGTACACTTATTACAGGTTGGACCTAGATTAAATAGAGTAACGACCAGTGCTGTCTCACTTACACCTTAGTGAAACAGTCCAACACATCCCCTACCAAGATGGATGAACAGCTGATGAAGGAGCGGACCATCGCCAAACGCAAGTTTACTAGGAAGGTCAACTTGTTAAAGGAGGCGCAAGGCCGGGATGACTGCTTGGAAGTGTTACGAGGTATTTATGATAACGTGTGCAAACAGTTCCTTGATAGTGAAAAAATTAATGAGCAGTTAGCTGAGTCTCTTGATACAAAGAAATCAAATTATGATGTGCTCATTAATGAACTTGATACTTATATCACTGATATTGAAAGGACAAAAATTCAGGCTCATGCAATAATAGCTAAAGTAACAAAGAAAGACAAAGCCAGTGTTAACGAAATGCACAAAGTGAGAATGCAGCGGTTAACTCCACCACATTTTGATGGCAAGATTCGTGATTATCCCACATTCTGTAAAGACTATGAAAGATTAATGAAATCAGTATATGAAGATGATCCATATGTGTTGCGATCCTGTCTGTCGGGGGAGGCATTGGAGGTAGTTCACGGGGTGGATGACTCTTTTGATTCCATGATGAAAAGGTTGGATGCCAGGTATGGCAATCCAGCAAGACTAGTGCAGTCAGTCTTGAATGACATAAAGACATTAAAACCAATACCCGAGGACAATCCACAGAAATTCATGGATATGGTGAGCATAGTTGAGAGAGCCTCTTTAGATTTAGAGAAAGTTAATTTGTCTGAAGAGATGAATACTGTTACTATGGTCAGTCATATAGAAAAGCTTCTCCCACCAATGCAGAAAAGAGAGTGGACTAAAATTTTGCAAACTCTAAAGGATAAAAGTAAAATGTTTGAGGAGTTACTGAAATATTTGTTGAAAGAGAAACAAGCACTAGAATACATGAATGATGACATTAGGGCAACTAACCCTAATAGTAAAGTGCATGTACACTCAGTGAACCTAGACAGTGAAACTGACGTATTCACTACAGCCATAACCCAGCTTCATGGAAAACAAAGCAAGATGGAGGAGTGTTTAGTTCATTTATCTAAGCAAATCTCTATGTTAACTGGAAATATGTCTGGAGTAGAGTCTCAAAGACCAGTTGAATGTTGGTACCATGGCACAGATACACATGATATTACTCAATGTACGGTGTTTCAAAAACTTAACAGCAAGGAGAAGATTGATGCCGTATATAGGATGGGTGCCTGCTTCCTTTGTTTACAGTTAGGTCACAGGGGCCGTCAATGTTCACAGAAATCTTTATGTGGTGAATGTGGGAGAGGCCACCATCAGATTCTCCATAATTGTTTTGGTAAAGAGCAGGGATACATAAACAGCAGTTTGTCACCAAAAAGGGGCGTTTTGTTAATAATAAGTTCAGTTTATGGTAACACACGACCCATAACTACCCTCTGGGACTCTGCTAGCAATACGTCACTCATAACTGATCGTATGGCAAAATTTATGGGCTTAAAAGGGAGAAGCATAAATTTGGCTGTTACTAAAGTAGGAAATGACTATCACAAATTTGAAACATTGGAATATGATGTTCCTCTTAATGATTTTCAAGGCCAAACTCATGTAATCAAAGCTTGTGGAATCTCAGAAATTACCTCAGAAACAGGACAGGTGGATATGGGTAGCGTGGCAGATTTACTAGGAGTACAAGCTAAGAACATTGAACGTCCATATGGCAAAATTGATCTGTTGATCGCCGCTGATTACTGCAAATTATTCCCATCTGTGGTTAAAACTGTAGGTAACCTCCAACTATTGTGGGGACCATTTGGATACTGTATTAGAGGTTCGCACCCTAGATTAAAGGTGAAAGGTGTCGACTCTGCTCATGTTCTTGTTAGGATTAATCACATTGCTGCATGTACGGTAAATGATTTAGTTGTTGAATCAAAAGCCAGTGTTACGAGAAGGCTTGATGACTTCTTCTCTGTAGAAAATCTGGGGACATGTTGCATTCCAAAATGTGGCAACTGCAAATGTGGAAAGTGTCCCCTTGGAAGTAACAAATATAGTCTTAAAGAAGAAAGGGAATTGTCTCTAATAACACAAGGTTTAATACATGACTCAAAAACAAGTCAATGGACAGCTTCCTATCCATGGATAAAATCGCCAAAGACCTTGCCAAATAACTTCACAGCCTGCATGGGCAGACTTAGAGCTACAGAAAAGAGATTAGCAAAAAGAGGAGTTGCATATGCAAAGGAATATAGTGATCAGATCAGTGACATGGTGGAGCGAGGTGTAGCTCGAAAATTGACTACAGATGAAATCAAGGACTATCAGGGCCCAGTACACTACAACCCTCATCATGAAATATTAAGACCAGACTCTAAATCAACTCCCATCAGAATAGTGTTTAATTCTTCTGCCTCATACATGGGACACGTCTTGAATGACTATTATGCCAAGGGGCCTGATATGCTGTGTGATCTTTTTGGCATATTGCTTAGGTTTCGTCAGAGTCCGGTAGCAATTGTGGGAGATATCAGTAAAATGTATAATTCTGTACTCCTCTCTGAAGCGGATAAAATGACCCACCGGTTCTTGTGGCGAGATATGAACACTACCAGGGAGCCTGACCATTATTGTTTACAGACGGTAACTTTCGGTGACAGACCCAGTGGAGTGATTGCCATGACAGCCCTCCATAAAACTGCCGAAATGCTCAAAGACAAGTACCCGGAAACAGCTGCCATGATCATTAATAACTCGTATGTGGATGACATTCTTCATTCATGTGAAAGTGCAGAGGAAGCCCTTGAAAGAATGAAAACGACCGAAGAGATCCTTAAAAGAGGAGGATTCCAGATGAAACAATGGGTAATGTCTGGAAGCCATGATATGACAGAAGATTCTAAGATAATTGCTACTGAGGTTGAAAAGGTACTAGGGATGATTTGGGAACCAAAGAAAGATCAATTCTCTTACAAAGTAAGGATAACTTTTCTACAAAACGCAAGAAGATCCGCACTGGTCCTGACCTAACAGTAGAGGAAATAGTGCAAAGGATACCCAAACAACTGACAAAAAGGATGATCCTAAGTCAAGTGGCGTCACTATACGACCCTCTAGGCCTTGCTACACCTTTCACGATACGATGTAAGCTATTAATGAGACATCTCATCACACGAAAACAAGAATGCAAAGCTGATGAGCAACTGGGTTGGGATGAACCAATCCCTGATGAAATGCATGTGCACTGGGTTAATTTGTTCCAAGATATGTATGCCTTGGAGGATCTAAAATTTAGGCGGTGTATAAAGCCTGATAATGCACTTGGTAACCCCACACTTGTCATTTATGCTGATGCCAGCAATATTGCATACTCTACATGTGCATACATTCGCTTTGAACTGAAAGATGGCACATTTTCTGCTCAATTACTCGCAGCCAAGAGTCGAATTGCTCCCATTCGGCAAATAACTACTCCGGACTGGAGCTTTGTGCAGCAGTATTGTCTGCTAGGTTACGGAAGGTAATAGAAAAAGAAACAAGTTTTGTGTTCGATAGGGTACTACATCTAACTGACTCAATGATTGTAAGGTCACAGATACAAAATGAATCACATGGATTTGGAGCTTTTGTTGGAACAAGGATTGCGGAGATTCAGACACATACTAATACTAATGATTGGTGGTGGGTGGCCACTGACGGCAATGCTGCGGACTACGCCACACGGCCACAGAATCCAAGAAACCTAGGATCCGAGTCAGCATGGCAAAGGGGCCCACACTATTTAACTTTACCTATTGATCAGTGGCCAATAGACCAACCTTGCATAAAGGAGTTACCAAATAAGAATAGAGTATCACTACAATGTAACATCAAACAGGAGGTAACACCCATGATGAATATTGAAAGGTTTAGCTGTTACAAAAGAATGATAAAGACCACTGCTATAATCCTTTGCATTATTAGAAAGAAAACATTCAGAGGAATATTGCATACACTCACTGCCGATGATGTGAGAAAGGCAGAAAGGTACTGGGTTAAGATGGTCCAAAGGGAATTCGAAGAAAATTGGAAGGAAAGATTCAAAAGGCTAGGACCCAGTAAAGATGAAGATGGGATCATTGTAGTAGGGGAGAGAATCAGCAGCTGGTTGAAGGACAATTGGAATCAAAACCAGTTTATGTTACTCTCGCAAAACCATCAGTTTACCAGACTATACATCACTTACTTACACAACACTGATCACGGGGGTATAGACCTCACCTTAGCTAAACTTCAAAGTAGGTTTTGGGTACCTAGAGCACGAAAGGTGATCAAATCGGTAAAGGAAAAGTGTGTAATATGCAGAAGGTTAAACAAAGTTGTGATAGGACAGCAAATGGGGCAGCTCCCGAGAGAAGACTCAAACCATCACCTGCATTCTTCAATACCTCCTTGGACTTGTTTGGCCCATTAATGATAAGAGACACTGTAAAACGGAGAACTAGGGCCAAGGCTTATGGAGTGATATTTACATGCCTAGCGAGTCGTGCAGTCCATATTGATCTGATGGAAGGATATGACACACAGAGTTTCTTGAATACATTTCGTCGGTTTGTTTCCATGCGGGGTTATCTTCACACCATGCATTCAGACATGGGAACACAGTTAATGGCTGCCAATAAGGAAATCAAACAAATTAACCTAATATCTCAAATCGGGCTTCATCAAGGTATGACATGGTCATTCAACAAATCGGCGAATGCACCCTGGCAAAATGGTGCATGCGAATCTCTGATTAAGACGGTGAAACGGCTGCTTGTTATAGTAGTGGGCGAAAATGTACTAAGCTTCGGCGAACTACAAAGTGTGTTATATGAGGTAGCAAATATATTGAATGAACGCCCAATCGGACTGAAACCTGGATACGATATATCTTTGGGTGCTTACTTGTGCCCTAACGATCTACTGCTTGGTCGTGCAAGCAACAAGGTACCAAGTGGGCCCATGGTGGAAACGACCGATACAAGGAAGCGTTTCAGTCTTGTACAAAGTATTGTAACCTCGTTTTGGAGGAAATGGATGAGAGACTACTTCCCAACCTTAACTATCAGGCAAAAATGGCATACAGCACGTAGAAATTTGCGGGAAGGAGATGTTGTTTTAGTGCAAGACAGTGATTTGATTAGAGGAAATTGGAAGTTAGCACAGGTTGAAAGAGCTAAACCAGGCAGGGACGGAAAAGTACGAGATGTAGTATCAAGATACAAAATCTCGAAGTCTGACCCTATGTGTGATGGGAAGGACAGATTGATCAACAGATCGGTTCACAGACTTGTGTTGCTGCTCCCCATTGAGGAGCAATAATTGTTTTTGCTTGTAGTTGTGGCGGGAGTGTACTGAGAATATCTCAGTATGTCCTATTGGTCAAGTTTTCTTTGAATTGAATAGATAAATTGTATTATTATAACTATATTATTGTTATTGTATTAACTGAATTTGTAATTTTCTTATGTTTTGCATACAATTTGTACTATTATTTTGCTAATGAAATATTGTATTTCTCTCTCCCGTTTTGGCCACGCCTCGCAACCATACAACATTGTTGGAACCACTATTCCTTCAAACATACCCATTTTTCCTTTCCGAGATAATGTTCTCGACTTCCACACATTCTTCAAGGCTCCCAGGATCTTCGCCCCCTCCCCCACCCTATGATTTACTTCCGCTTCCATGGTTCCATCCGCTGCCAGATCCACTCCCAGATATCTAAAACACTTTACTTCCTCCAGTTTTTCTCCATTCAAACTTACCTCCCAATTGACTTGACCCTCAACCCTACTGTACCTAATAACCTTGCTTTTATTCACATTTACTCTTAACTTTCTTCTTTACCACACTTTACCAAACTCAGTCACCAGCTTCTGCAGTTTCTCACATGAATCAGCCACCAGCGCTGTATCATCAGCGAACAACAACTGACTCAATTACCAAGCTCTCTCATCCACAACAGACTTCATACTTGCCCCTCTTTCCAAAACACTTGCATTCACCTCCCTAACAACCCCATCCATAAACAAATTAAACAACCATGGAGACATCACACACCCCTGCCGCAAACCTACATTCACTGAGAACCAATCACTTTCCTCTCTTCCTACACGTACACATGCCTTATATCCTCGATAAAAACTTTTCACTGCTTCTAACAACTTGCCTCCCACACCATATATTCTTAGTACCTTCCACAGAGTATCTCTATCAACTCTATCATATGACTTCTCCAGATCCATAAATGCTACATACAAATCCATTCGCTTTTCTAAGTATTTCTCACATACATTCTTCAAAGCAAACACTTGATCCACACATCCTCTACCACTTCTGAAACCACACTGCTCTTCCCCAATCTGATGCTCTGTACATGCCTTCACCCTCTCAATTAATACCCTCCCATATAATTTACCAGGAATACTCAACAAACTTATACCTCTGTAATTTGAGCACTCACTCTTATCCCCTTTGCGTTTGTACAATGGCACTATGCACGCATTCCGCCAATCCTCAGGCACCTCACCATGAATCATACATACATTAAATAACCTTACCAACCAGTCAACAATACAGTCACCCCCTTTTTTTAATAAATTCCACTGCAATACCATCCAAACCTGCTGCCTCGCCGGCTTTCATCTTCCGCAAAGCTTTTACTACCTCTTCTCTGTTTACCAAATCATTTTCCCTAAACCTCTCACTTTGCACACCACCTCGACCAAAACACCCTATATCTGCCACTCTATCATCAAACACATTCAACAAACCTTCAAAATACTCACTCCATCTCCTTCTCACATCACCACTACTTGTTATCACCTCCCCATTAGCCCCCTTCACTGAAGTTCCCATTTGCTCCCTTGTCTTACGCACTTTATTTACCTCCTTCCAGAACATCTTTTTATTCTCCCTAAAATTTAATGATACTCTCTCACCCCAACTCTCATTTGCCCTCTTTTTCACCTCTTGCACCTTTCTCTTGACCTCCTGTCTCTTTCTTTTATACATCTCCCACTCATTTGCATTTTTTCCCTGCAAAAATCGTCTAAATGCCTCTCTCTTCTCTTTCACTAATAATCTTACTTCTTCATCCCACCACTCACTACCCTTTCTAATCAACCCACCTCCCACTCTTCTCATGCCACAAGCATCTTTTACGCAAGCCATCACTGTTTCCCTAAATACATCCCATTCCTCCCCCACTCCCCTTATCTCCTTTGTTCTCACCTTTTTCCATTCTGTACTCAGTCTCTCCTGGTACTTCCTCACACAAATCTCCTTCCCAAGCTCTCTTACTCTCACCACCCTCTTCACCCCAACATTCTCTCTTCTTTTCTGAAAACGTCTACAAATCTTCACCTTCGCCTCCACAAGATAATGATCAGATATCCCTCAAGTTGCACCTCTCAGCACATTAACATCCAAAAGTCTCTCTTTCGCGCGCCTATCAATTAACACGTAATCCGATAACGCTCTCTGGCCATCTGTCCTACTTACATACGTATACTTATGTATATCTCCCTTTTTAAACTCACCCTTGCATTCAAATCACCCATCACTATAACCCGGTCTCGTGCATCAAAACTACTGTACTGAGAATATCTCAGTTTTTCCTATTGGTCAAGTTTTCTTTGAATTGAATAGATAAATTGCATTATCATAACTATTTTATTGTTATTGTATTAACTAAATTTGTAATTTTCTTATGTTTTGCATACAATTTGTACTATTATTTTGCTAATGAAATATTGTATTTCTCTCTCCCGTTTTGGCATGCGCTTGTCGCTGTTCTTGTGTGTAAAGTTGTGACGTAGGAGTTGAGTGACGTGGACAGGATGGAAGTGTTGTCCAGGCCGTCAGCTAGCGGCCCTTCATTGTTTCTCGGGAAGGCCTGTATGTTGGGTGGTGACGACTGGTGGAGGGTTGCAGTGCCCCGGTGTGAGGCAGGGATTTAATGTTGGTGATCCTGGAGCTGTGTGGCACATGGTCCAGTCTCAAGAATGTTATGCCGGAGTACACCATTGTGCTAGTAATTGTGACCCTGAAGCTGTGAAAAGTGATCTCAACTCCAGTTTCACCTGTGTGCTGATAGGGGAGGCACTGTGTGAGTAATTGGATGTAGTAAATAAGACATTGTGATAATAATGTATAAGTGTGGGTGTTATGTTTTGTAATTGGTACTGTGACATGTACACTTATTAGAGGTTGGACCTAGATTAAATAGAGTAACGACCAGTGCTGTCTCACTCACACCTTGGTGAAACAGTCCAACACATCCCCTGCCAAGATGGATGAACAGCTGATGAAGGAGCGGACCATCGCCAAACGCAAGTTTACTAGGAAGGTCAACTTGTTAAAGGAGGCGCAAGGCCGGGATGACCGCTTGGAAGTGTTACGAGGTATTTATGATGACGTGTGCAAACAGTTCCTTGAAATTGAAAAAATTAATGAGCAGTTAGCTGAGTCTCTTGATACAAAGAAATCAAATTATGATGTGCTCATTAATGAACTTGATACTTATATCACTGATATTGAAAGGACAAAAATTCAGGCTCATGCAATAATAGCTAAAGTAACAAAGAAAGACAAAGCCAGTGTTGACGAAATGCACAAAGTGAGAATGCAGCGGTTAACTCCACCACATTTTGATGGCAAGATTCGTGATTATCCCACATTCTGTAAAGACTATGAAAGATTAATGAAATCAGTATATGAAGATGATCCATATGTGTTGCGATCCTGTCTGTCGGGGGAGGCATTGGAGGTAGTTCACGGGGTGGATGACTCTTTTGATTCCATGATGAAAAGGTTGGATGCCAGGTATGGCAATCCAGCAAGACTAGTGCAGTCAGTCTTGAATGACATAAAGACATTAAAACCAATACCCGAGGACAATCCACGGAAATTCATGGATATGGTGAGCATAGTTGAGAGAGCCTCTTTAGATTTAGAGAAAGTTAATTTGTCTGAAGAGATGAATACTGTTACTATGGTCAGTCATATAGAAAAGCTTCTCCCACCAATGCAGAAAAGAGAGTGGACTAAAATTTTGCAAACTCTAAAGGATAAAAGTAAAATGTTTGAGGAGTTACTGAAATATTTGTTGAAAGAGAAACAAGCACTAGAATACATGAATGATGACATTAGGGCAACTAACCCTAATAGTAAAGTGCATGTACACTCAGTGAACCTAGACAGTGAAACTGACGTATTCACTACAGCCATAACCCAGCTTCATGGAAAACAAAGCAAGATGGAGGAGTGTTTAGTTCATTTATCTAAGCAAATCTCTATGTTAACTGGAAATATGTCTGGAGTAGAGTCTCAAAGACCAGTTGAATGTTGGTACCATGGCACAGATACACATGATATTACTCAATGTACGGTGTTTCAAAAACTTAAAAGCAAGGAGAAGATTGATGCCGTATATAGGATGGGTGCCTGCTTCCTTTGTTTACAGTTAGGTCACAGGGGCCGCCGTCAATGTTCACAGAAATCTTTATGTGGTGAATGTGGGAGAGGCCACCATCAGATTCTCCATAATTGTTTTGGTAAAGAGCAGGGATACATAAACAGCAGTTTGTCACCAAAAAGGGGCGTTTTGTTAATAATAAGTTCAGTTTATGGTAACACACGACCCATAACTACCCTCTGGGACTCTGGTAGCAATACGTCACTCATAACTGATCGTATAGCAAAATTTATGGGCTTAAAAGGGAGAAGCATAAATTTGGCTGTTACTAAAGTAGGAAATGACTATCACAAATTTGAAACATTGGAATATGATGTTCCTCTTAATGATTTTCAAGGCCAAACTCATGTAATCAAAGCTTGTGGAATCGCAGAAATTACCTCAGAAACAGAACAGGTGGATATGGGTAGCATGGCAGATTTACTAGGAGTACAAGCTAAGAACATTGAACGTCCATATGGCAAAATTGATCTGTTGATCGCCGCTGATTACTGCAAATTATTCCCATCTGTGGTTAAAACTGTAGGTAACCTCCAACTATTGTGGGGACCATTTGGATACTGTATTAGAGGTTCGCACCCTAGATTAAAGGTGAAAGGTGTCGACTCTGCTCATGTTCTTGTTAGGATTAATCACATTGCTGCATGTACGGTAAATGATTTAGTTGTTGAATCAAAAGCCAGTGTTACGAGAAGGCTTGATGACTTCTCTGTAGAAAATCTGGGGACATGTTGCATTCCAAAATGTGGCAACTGCAAATGTGGAAAGTGTTCCCTTGGAAGTAACAAATATAGTCTTAAAGAAGAAAGGGAATTGTCTCTAATAACACAAGGTTTAATACATGACTCAAAAACAAGTCAATGGACAGCTTCCTATCCATGGATAAAATCGCCAAAGACCTTGCCAAATAACTTCACAGCCTGCATGGGCACACTTAGAGCTACAGAAAAGAGATTAGCAAAAAGAGGAGTTGCATATGCAAAGGAATATAGTGATCAGATCAGTGACATGGTGGAGCGAGGTGTAGCTCGAAAATTGACTACAGATGAAATCAAGGACTATCAGGGCCCAGTACACTACATCCCTCATCATGAAATATTAAGACCAGACTCTAAATCCACTCCCATCAGAATAGTGTTTAATTCTTCTGCCTCATACATGGGACACGTCTTGAATGACTATTATGCCAAGGGGCCTGATATGCTGTGTGATCTTTTTGGCATATTGCTTAGGTTTCGTCAGAGTCCGGTAGCAATTGTGGGAGATATCAGTAAAATGTATAATTCTGTACTCCTCTCTGAAGCGGATAAAATGACCCACCGGTTCTTGTGGCGAGATATGAACACTACCAGGGAGCCTGACCATTACTGTTTACAGACGGTAACTTTCGGTGACAGACCCAGTGGAGTGATTGCCATGACAGCCCTCCATAAAACTGCCGAAATGTTCAAAGACAAGTACCCGGAAACAGCTGCCATGATCATTAATAACTCGTATGTGGATGACATTCTTCATTCATGTGAAAGTGCAGAGGAAGCCCTTGAAAGAATGAAAACGACCGAAGAGATCCTTAAAAGAGGAGGATTCCAGATGAAACAATGGGTAATGTCTGGAAGCCATGATATGACAGAAGATTCTAAGATAATTGCTACTGAGGTTGAAAAGGTACTAGGGATGATTTGGGAACCAAAGAAAGATCAATTCTCTTACAAAGTAAGGAGTAACTTTTCTACAAAACGCAAGAAGATCCGCACTGGTCCTGACCTAACAGTAGAGGAAATAGTGCAAAGGATACCCAAACAACTGACAAAAAGGATGATCCTAAGTCAAGTGGCGTCACTATACCACCCTCTAGGCCTTGCTACACCTTTCACGATACGATGTAAGCTATTAATGAGACATCTCATCACACGAAAACAAGAATGCAAAGCTGATGAGCAACTGGGTTGGGATGAACCAATCCCTGATGAAATGCATGTGCACTGGGTTAATTTGTTCCAAGATATGTAGGCCTTGGAGGATCTAAAATTTAGGCGATGTATAAAGCCTGATAATGCACTTGGTAACCCCACACTTGTCATTTATGCTGATGCCAGCAATATTGCATACTCTACATGTGCATACATTCGCTTTGAACTGAAAGATGGCACATTTTCTGCTCAATTACTCGAAGCCAAGAGTCGAATTGCTCCCATTCAGCAAATAACTACTCCGAGACTCGAGCTTTGTGCAGCAGTATTGTCTGCTAGGTTACGGAAGGTAACAGAAAAAGAAACAAGTTTTGTGTTCGATAGGGTACTACATCTAACTGACTCAATGATTGTAAGGTCACAGATCCAAATGAATCACATGGATTTGGAGCTTTTGTTGGAACAAGGATTGCGGAGATTCACACACATACTAATACTAATGATTGGTGGTGGGTGGCCACTGACGGCAATGCTGAGGACTACGCCACACGGCCACAGAATCCAAGAAACCTAGGATCCGAGTCAACATGGCAAAGGGGCCCACACTATTTAACTTTACCTATTGATCAGTGGCCAATAGACCAACCTTGCATAAAGGAGTTACCAAATAAGAATAGAGTATCACTACAATGTAACATCAAACAGGAGGTAACACCCATGATGAATATTGAAAGGTTTAGCTGTTACAAAAGAATGATAAAGACCACTGCTATAATCCTTTGCATTATTAGAAAGAAAACATTCAGAGGAATATTGCATACACTCACTGCCGATGATGTGAGAAAGGCAGAAAGGTACTGGGTTAAGATGGTCCAAAGGGAATTCGAAGAAAATTGGAAGGAAAGATTCAAAAGGCTAGGACCCAGTAAAGATGAAGATGGGATCATTGTAGTAGGAGAGAGAATCAGCAGCTGGTTGAAGGACAATTGGAATCAAAACCAGTTTATGTTACTCTCGCAAAACCATCAGTTTACCAGACTACACATCACTTACTTACACAACACTGATCACGGGGGTATAGACCTCACCTTAGCTAAACTTCAAAGTAAGTTTTGGGTACCTAGAGCACGAAAGGTGATCAAATCGGTAAAGGAAAAGTGTGTAATATGCAGAAGGTTAAACAAAGTTGTGATAGGACAGCAAATGGGGCAGCTCCCCGAGAGAAGACTCAAACCATCACCTGCATTCTTCAATACCTCCTTCGACTTGTTTGGCCCATTAATGATAAGAGACACTGTAAAACGGAGAACTAGGGCCAAGGCTTATGGAGTGATATTTACATGCCTAGCGAGTCATGCAGTCCATATTGATCTGATGGAAGGATATGACACACAGAGTTTCTTGAATACATTTCGTCGGTTTGTTTCCATGCGGGGTTATCCTCACACCATGCATTCAGACATGGGAACACAGTTAATGGCTGCCAATAAAGATTTCAGGAATATGACTGAAAAATGGAACATTAACCAAATATCTCAAATCGGGCTTCATCAAGGTATGACATGGTCATTCAACAAATCGGCGAATGCACCCTGGCAAAATGGTGCATGCGAATCTCTGATTAAGACGGTGAAACGGCTGCTTGTTATAGTAGTGGGCGAAAATGTACTAAGCTTCGGCGAACTACAAAGTGTGTTATATGAGGTAGCAAATATATTGAATAAACGCCCAATCGGACTGAAACCTGGATACGATATATCTTTGGGTGCTTACTTGTGCCCTAACGATCTACTGCTTGGTCGTGCAAGCAACAAGGTACCAAGTGGGCCCATGGTGGAAACGACCGATACAAGGAAGCGTTTCAGTCTTGTACAAAGTATTGTAACCTCGTTTTGGAGGAAATGGATGAGAGACTACTTCCCAACCTTAACTATCAGGCAAAAAGGGCATACAGAACGTAGAAATTTGCGGGAAGGAGATGTTGTTTTAGTGCAAGACAGTGATTTGATTAGAGGAAATTGGAAGTTAGCACAGGTTGAAAGAGCTAAATCCGACAGGGACGGAAAAGTACGAGATGTAGTATTAAGATACAAAATCTCGAAGTCTGACTCTATGTATGATGGAAAGGACAGATTGATCAACATATCGGTTTACAGACTTGTGTTGCTGCTCCCCATTGAGGAGCAATAATTGTTTTTGCTTGTAGTTGTGGCGGGAGTGTACTGAGAATATCTCAGTATGTCCTATTGGTCAAGTTTTCTTTGAATTGAATAGATAAATTGTATTATCATAACTATATTATTGTTATTGTATTAACTAAATTTGTAATTTTCTTATGTTTTGCATACAATTTGTACTATTATTTTGCTAATGAAATATTGTATTTCTCTCTCCCGTTTTGGCATGCGCTTGTCGCTGTTCTTGTGTGTAAAGTTGTGACGTAGGAGTTGAGTGACGTGGACAGGATGGAAGTGTTGTCCAGGCCGTCAGCTAGCGGCCCTTCATTGTTTCTCGGGAAGGCCTGTATGTTGGGTGGTGACGACTGGTGGAGGGTTGCAGTGCCCCGGTGTGAGGCAGGGATTTAATGTTGGTGATCCTGGAGCTGTGTGGCACATGGTCCAGTCTCAAGAATGTTATGCCGGAGTACACCATTGTGCTAGTAATTGTGACCCTGAAGCTGTGAAAAGTGATCTCAACTCCAGTTTCACCTCTGTGCTGATAGGGGAGGCACTGTGTGAGTAATTGGATGTAGTAAATAAGACATTGTGATAATAATGTATATGTGTGGGTGTTATATTTTGTAATTGGTACTGTGACATGTACACTTATTACAGGTTGGACCTAGATTAAATACAGTAACGACCAGTGCTGTCTCACTCACACCTTGGTGAAACAGTCCAACACATCCCCTGCCAAGATGGATGAACAGCTGATGAAGGAGCGGACCATCGCCAAACGCAAGTTTACTAGGAAGGTCAACTTGTTAAAGGAGGCGCAAGGCCGGGATGACCGCTTGGAAGTGTTACGAGGTATTTATGATGACGTGTGCAAACAGTTCCTTGAAATTGAAAAAATTAATGAGCAGTTAGCTGAGTCTCTTGATACAAAGAAATCAAATTATGATGTGCTCATTAATGAACTTGATACTTATATCACTGATATTGAAAGGACAAAAAATTCAGGCTCATGCAATAATAGCTAAAGTAACAAAGAAAGACAAAGCCAGTGTTAACGAAATGCACAAAGTGAGAATGCAGCGGTTAACTCCACCACATTTTGATGGCAAGATTCGTGATTATCCCACATTCTGTAAAGACTATGAAAGATTAATGAAATCAGTATATGAAGATGATCCATATGTGTTGCGATCCTGTCTGTCGGGGGAGGCATTGGAGGTAGTTCACGGGGTGGATGACTCTTTTGATTCCATGATGAAAAGGTTGGATGCCAGGTATGGCAATCCAGCAAGACTAGTGCAGTCAGTCTTGAATGACATAAAGACATTAAAACCAATACCCGAGGACAATCCACGGAAATTCTTGAATATGGTGAGCATAGTTGAGAGAGCCTCTTTAGATTTAGAGAAAGTTAATTTGTCTGAAGAGATGAATACTGTTACTATGGTCAGTCATATAGAAAAGCTTCTCCCACCAATGCAGAAAAGAGAGTGGACTAAAATTTTGCAAACTCTAAAGGATAAAAGTAAAATGTTTGAGGAGTTACTGAAATATTTGTTGAAAGAGAAACAAGCACTAGAATACATGAATGATGACATTAGGGCAACTAACCCTAATAGTAAAGTGCATGTACACTCAGTGAACCTAGACAGTCAAACTGACGTATTCACTACAGCCATAACCCAGCTTCATGGAAAACAAAGCAAGATGGAGGAGTGTTTAGTTCATTTATCTAGGCAAATCTCTATGTTAACTGGAAATATGTCTGGAGTAGAGTCTCAAAGACCAGTTGAATGTTGGTACCATGGCACAGATACACATGATATTACTCAATGTACGGTGTTTCAAAAACTTAAAAGCAAGGAGAAGATTGATGCCGTGTATAGGATGGGTGCCTGCTTCCTTTGTTTACAGTTAGGTCACAGGGACCGTCAATGTTCACAGGAATCTATGTGGTGAATGTGGGAGAGGCCACCATCAGATTCTCCATAATTGTTTTGGTAAAGAGCAGGGATACATAAACAGCAGTTTGTCACCAAAAAGGGGCGTTTTGTTAATAATAAGTTCAGTTTATGGTAACACACGACCCATAACTACCCTCTGGGACTCTGGTAGCAATACGTCACTCATAATTGATCGTATAGCAAAATTTATTGGCTTAAAAGGGAGAAGCATAAATTTGGCTGTTACTAAAGTAGGAAATGACTATCACAAATTGGAAACATTGGAATATGATGTTCCTCTTAATGATTTTCAAGGCCAAACTCATGTAATCAAAGCTTGTGGAATCTCAGAAATTACCTCAGAAACAGGACAGGTGGATATGGGTAGCGTGGCAGATTTACTAGGAGTACAAGCTAAGAACATTGAACGTCCATATGGCAAAATTGATCTGTTGATCGCCGCTGATTACTGCAAATTATTCCCATCTGTGGTTAAAACTGTAGGTAACCTCCAACTATTGTGGGGACCATTTGGATACTGTATTAGAGGTTCGCACCCTAGATTAAAGGTGAAAGGTGTCGACTCTGCTCATGTTCTTATTAGGATTAATCACATTGCTGCATGTACGGTAAATGATTTAGTTGTTGAATCAAAAGCCAGTGTTACGAGAAGGCTTGATGACTTCTTCTCTGTAGAAAGTCTGGGGACATGTTGCATTCCAAAATGTGGCAACTGCAAATGTGGAAAGTGTCCCCTTGGAAGTAACAAATATCGTCTTAAGGAAGAAAGGGAATTGTCTCTAATAACACAAGGTTTAATACATGACTCAAAAACAAGTCAATGGACAGCGTCCTATCCATGGATAAAATCGCCAAAGACCTTGCCAAATAACTTCACAGCCTGCATGGGCAGACTTAGAGCTACAGAAAAGAGATTAGCAAAAAGAGGAGTTGCATATGCAAAGGAATATAGTGATCAGATCAGTGACATGGTGGAGCGAGGTGTAGCTCGAAAATTGGCTACAGATGTAATCAAGGACTATCAGGGCCCAGTACACTACATCCCTCATCATGAAATATTAAGACCACACTCTAAATCCACTCCCATCAGAATAGTGTTTGATTCTTCTGCCTCATACATGGGACACGTCTTGAATGATTATTATGCCAAGGGGCCTGATATGCTGTGTGATCTTTTTGGCATATTGCTTAGGTTTCGTCAGAGTCCGGTAGCAATTGTGGGAGATATCAGTAAAATGTATAATTCTGTACTCCTCTCTGAAGCGGATAAAATGACCCACCGGTTCTTGTGGCGAGATATGAACACTACCAGGGAGCCTGCCCATTGTTGTTTACAGACGGTAACTTTCGGTGACAGACCTAGCTGGAGTGATTGCCATGACAGCCCTCCATAAAACTGCCGAAATGTTCAAAGACAAGTACCCGGAAACAGCTGCCATGATCATTAATAACTCGTATGTGGATGACATTCTTCATTCATGTGAAAGTGCAGAGGAAGCCTTTGAAAGAATGAAAACGACCGAAGAGATCCTTAAAAGAGGAGGATTGCAGATGAAACAATGGGTAATGTCTGGAAGCCATGATATGACAGAAGATTCTAAGATAATTGCTACTGAGGTTGAAAAGGTACTAGGGATGATTTGGGAACCAAAGAAAGATCAATTCTCTTACAAAGTAAGGATTAACTTTTCTACAAAACGCAAGAAGATCCGCACTGCTCCTGACCTAACAGTAGAGGAAATAGTGCAAATGATACCCAAACAACTGACAAAAAGGATGATCCTAAGTCAAGTGGTGTCACTATACCACCCTTAAGGCCTTGCTACACCTTTCACGATACGATGTAAGCTATTAATGAGACATCTCATCACACGAAAACAAGAATGCAAAGCTGATGAGCAACTGGGTTGGGATGAACCAATCCCTGATGCAATGCATTTGCACTGGGTTAATTTGTTCCAAGATATGTATTCCTTGGAGGATCTAAAATTTAGGCGGTGTATAAAGCCTGATAATGCACTTGGTAACCCCACACTTGTCATTTATGCTGATGCCAGCAATATTGCATACTCTACATGTGCATACATTCACTATGAACTGAAAGATGGCACATTTTCTGCTCAATTACTTGAAGCCAAGAGTTGCATTGCTCCCATTCGGGAAATAACTACTCCGAGACTGGAGATTTGTGCAGCAGTATTGTCTGCTAGGTTACGGAAGGTAATAGAAAAAGAAACAAGTTTTCTGTTCAATAGGTTACTACATCTAACTGACTCAATGATTGTAAGGTCACAGATACAAAATGAATCACATGGATTTGGAGCTTTTGTCGGAACAAGGATTGCGGAGATTCAGACACATACTAATACTAATGATTGGTGGTGGGTGGCCACTGACGGCAATGCTGCGGACTACGCCACACGGCCACAGAATCCAAGAAACCTAGGATCCGAGTCAGCATGGCAAAGGGGCCCACACTATTTAACTTTACCTATTGATCAGTGGCCAATAGACAAACCTTGCATAAAGGAGTTACCAGATAAGAATAGGGTATCACTACAATGTAACATCAAACAGGAGGTAACACCCATGATGAATATTGAAAGGTTTAGCTGTTACAAAAGAATGATAAAGAACACTGCTATAATCCTTTGCATTATTAGAAAGAAAACATTCAGAGGAATATTGCATACACTCACTGCCGATGATGTGAGAAAGGCAGAAAGGTATTGGGTTAAGATGGTCCAAAGGGAATTCGAAGAAAATTGGAAGGAAAGATTCAAAAGGATAGGACCCAGTAAAGATCAAGATGGGATCATTGTCGTAGGGGAGAGAATCAGCAGCTGGTTGAAGGACAATTGGAATCAAAGCCAGTTTATGTTACTCTCGCAAAACCATCAGTTTACCAGACTATACATCACTTACTTACACAACACTGATCACGGGGGTATAGACCTCACCTTAGCTAAACTTCAAAGTAAGTTTTGGGTACCTAGAGCACGAAAGGTGATCAAATCGGTAAAGGAAAAGTGTGTAATATGCAGAAGGTTAAACAAAATTGTGATAGGACAGCAAATGGGGCAGCTCCCCGAGAGAAGACTCAAACCATCACCAGCATTCTTCAATACCTCCATGGACTTGTTTGGCCCATTAATGATAAGAGACACTGTAAAACGGAGAACTAGGGCCAAGGCTTATGGAGTGATGCATGCCTAGCGAGTCGTGCAGTCCATATTGATCTGATGGAAGGATATGACACACAGAGTTTCTTGAATATATTTCGTCGGTTTGTTTCCATGCGGGGTTATCTTCACACCATGCATTTAGACATGGGAAGACAGTTAATGGCTGCCAATAAAGATATCAGGAATATGGCTGAAAAATGGAACATTAACCAAATATCTCAAATCAGGCTTCATCAAGGTATGACATGGTCATTCAACAAATCGGCGAATGCACCCTGGCAAAATGGTGCATGCGAATCTCTGATTAAGACGGTGAAACGGCTGCTTGTTATAGTAGTGGGCGAAAATGTTCTAAGCTTCGGCGAACTACAAAGTGTGTTATATGAGGTAGCAAATATATTGAATGAACGCCCAATCGGACTGAAACCTGGATACGATATATCTTTGGGTGCTTACTTGTGCCCTAACGATCTACTGCTTGGTCGTGCAAGCAACAAGGTACCAAGTGGGCCCATGGTGGAAACGACTGATACAAGGAAGCGTTTCAGTCTTTTACAAAGTATTGTAACCTCGTTTTGGAGGAAATGGATGAGAGACTACTTCCCAACCTTAACTATCAGGCAAAAATGGCATACAGCACGTAGAAATTTGCGGGAAGATGTTGTTTTAGTGCAAGACAGTGATTTGATTAGAGGAAATTGGAAGTTAGCACAGTTTGTAAGAGCTAAACCAGGCAGGGACGGAAAAGTACGAGATGTAGTATTAAGATACAAAATCTCGAAGTCTGACTCTATGTGTGATGGGAGGGACATATTGATCAAAATATCGGTTCACAGACTTGTGTTGCTGCTCCCCATTGAGAAGCAATAATTGTTTTTGATTGTAGTTGTTGCGGGAGTGTACTGACAATATCTCCGTACGTCCTATTGATCAAGATTTCTTTGAATTGAACAGATAAATTTTATTATCATAATTATATTATTGTTACTGTATTAACTAAATTTGTAATTTTCTTATGTTTTGCATACAATTAGTACTATTATTTTGCTAATGAGATACTGTATTTCGCTCTCCCGTTTTGGCATGCGCTTGTCGCTGTTCTTGTGTGTAAAGTTGTGACGTAGGAGTTGAGTGACGTAAACAGGATGGAAGTGTTCTCCAGGCCGTCAGCTAGCGGCCCTTCATTGTTTCTCGGGAAGGACTGTATGTTGGGTGGTAACGGCTGGTGGAGGGTTGCAGTACCCCGGTGTGAGGCAGGGATTTAATGTTGGTGATCCTGGAGCTGTGTGGCACATGGTCCAGTCTCAAGAATGTTATGCCGGAGTACACCATTGTGCTAGTAATTGTGACCCTGAAGCTGTGAAAAGTGATCTCAACTCCAGTTTCACCGCTGTGCTGATAGGGGAGGCACTGTGAGTAATTGGATGTATTGAATAAGACATTGTGATAATAATGTATATGTGTGGGTGTTATATTTTGTAATTGGTACTGTGACATGTACACTTATTACAGGTTGGACCTAGATTAAATAGAGTAACGACCAGTGCTGTCTCACTCACACCTTGGTGAAACAGTCCAACACATCCCCTGCCAAGATGGATGAACAGCTGATGAAGGAGCGGACCATCGCCAAACGCAAGTTTACTAGGAAGGTCAACTTGTTAAAGGAGGCGCACGGCCGGGATGACCGCTTGGAAGTGTTACGAGGTATTTATGATGACGTGTGCAAACAGTACCTTGAAATTAAAAAAATTAATGAGCAGTTAGCTGAGTCTCTTGATACAAAGAAATCAATTATGATGTGCTCATTAATGAACTTGATACTTATATCACTGATAGTGAAAGGACAAAAATTAAGGCTCATGCAATAATAGCTAAAGTCACAAAGAAAGACAAAGCCAGTGTTAACGAAATGCACAAATTGAAAATGCAGCGATTAACTCCACCACATTTTGATGGCAAGATTCGTGATTATCCCACATTCTGTAAAGACTATGAAAGATTAATGAAATCAGTATATGAAGATGATCCATATGTGTTGCGATCCTGTCTGTCTGGGAAGGCATTGGAGGTAGTTCACGGGGTGGATGACTCTTTTGATTCCATGATGAAAAGGTTGGATGCCAGGTATGTCAATCCAGCAAGACTAGTGCAGTTAGTCTTGAATGACATAAAGACATTAAAACCAATACCCGAGGACAATCCACAGAAATTCATCGATATGGTGAACATAGTTGAGAGAGCCTCTTTAGATTTAGAGAAAGTTAATTTGTCTGAAGAGATGAACACTGTTACTATGGTCAGTCATATAGAAAAGCTTCTCCCACCAATGCAGAAAAGAGAGTGGACTAAAATTTTGCAAACTCTAAAGGATAAAAGTAAAATGTTTGAGGAGTTACTGAAATATTTGTTGAAAGAGAAACAAGCACTAGAATACATGAATGATGACATTAGGGCTACTAACCCTAATAGTAAAGTGCATGTACACTCAGTGATCCTAGACAGTCAAACTGACGTATTCACTACAGCCATAACCCAGCTTCATGGAAAACAAAGCAAGATGGAGGAGTGTTTAGTTCATTTATCTAAGCAAATCTCTATGTTAACAGGAAATATGTCTAGAGTAGAGTCTCAAAGACCAGTTGAATGTTGTTACCATGGCACAGATACACATGATATTACTCAATGTACGGTGTTTCAAAAACTTAACAGCAAGGAGAATATTGATGCCGTATATAGGATGGGTGCCTGCTTCCTTTGTTTACAGTTGGGTCACAGGGGCCGCCATCAATGTTCACAGAAATCTTTATGTGGTGAATGTGGGAGAGGCCACCATCAGGTTCTACATAATTGTTTTGGTAAAGAGCAGGGATACATAAATAGCAGTTTGTCACCAAGAAGGGGCGTTTTGTTAATGATAAGTTCAGTTTATGGCAACACACGACCCATAACTACCCTCTGGGACTCTGGTAGCAATACGTCACTCATAACTGATCGTATGGAAAAATTTATGGGCTTAAAAGGGAGAAGCATAAATTTGGCTGTTACTAAAGTAGGAAATGACTATCACAAATTGGAAACATTGGAATATGATGTTCCTCTTAATGATTTTCAAGGCCAAGCTCATGTAATCAAAGCTTGTGGAATCTCAGATATTACCTCAGAAACAGGACAGGTGGATATGGGTAGCGTGGCAAATTTACTAGAATTACAAGCTAAGAACAGTGAACGTCCATATGGCAAAATTGATCTGTTGATCGCCGCTGATTACTGCAAATTATTCCCATCTGTGGTTAAAACTGTAGGTAACCTACAACTTTTGCTGGGACCATTTGGATACTGTATTATAGGTTCGCACCCTAGATTAAAGGTGAAAGGTGTCGACTCTGCTCATGTTCTTGTTAGGATTAATCACATTGCTGCATGTACGGTAAATGATTTAGTTGTTGAATCAAAAGCCAGTGTTACGAGAAGGCTTGATGACTTTTTCTCTGTAGAATATCTGGGGACATGTTGCATTCCTAAATGTGGCAACTGCAAATGTGAGTGTCCCCTTGGAAGTAACAAATATAGTCTTAAAGAAGAAAGGGAATTGTCTCTAATAACACAAGGTTTAATACATGACTCAAAAACAAGTCAATGGACAGCGTCCTATCTATGGATAAAATCGCCAAACACCTTGCCAAATAACTTCACAGCCTGCAGGGGCAGACTTAGAGCTACAGAAAAGAGATTAGCAAAAAGAGAAGTTGCATATGCAAAGGAATATAGTGATCAGATCAGTGACATGGTGGAGCGAGGTGTAGCTCGATAACTGACTACAGATAAAATCAAGGACTATCAGGGCCCAGTACACAACATCCATCATCATGAAATATTAAGACCACACTCTAAATCCACTCCCATCAGAATAGTGTTTAATGCTTCTGCCTCATACATGGGACACGTCTTGAATGACTATTATGCCAAGGGGCCTGATATGCTGTGTGATCTTTTTGGCATATTGCTTAGGTTTCGTCAGATTCGGGTAGCAATTGTGGGAGATATCAGTAAAATGTATAATTCTGTACTCCTCTCTGAAGCGGATGAAATGACTCACCGGTTCTTGTGGCGAGATATGAACAATACCAGGGAGCCTGACCATTACTGTTTACAGACGGTAACTTTCGGTGACAGACCGAGTGCAGTGATTGCCATGACAGCCCTACATAAAACTGCCGAAATGTTCAAAGACATGTACCCGGAAACAGCTGCATTGATCATTAATAACTCGTACGTGGATGAAATTCTTCATTCATGTGAAAGTGCAGAGGAAGCCCTTGAAAGAATGAAAACGACCGAAGAGATCCTTAAAAGAGGAGGATTCAAGATGAAACAATGGGTAATGTCTGGAAGTCATGATATGACAGAAGATTCTAAGATAATTCCTCCTGAGGTTAAAAAGGTTCTAAGGATGATTTGGGAACCAAAGAAAGATCAATTCTCTTACAAAGTATGGATTAACTTTTCTACAAAATTCAAGAAGATCCGCACTGGTCCTGACCTAACAGTAGAGGAAATAGTGCAAAGGATACCCAAACAACTGAAAAAAGGATGATCCTAAGTCAAGTGGCGTCACTATACGACCCTTCAGGCCTTGCTACACCTTTCACGATACGATGTAAGCTATTAATGAGACATCTCATCACACGAAAACAAGAATGCAAAGCTGATGAGCAACTGGGTTGGGATGAACCAATCACTGATGAAATGCATATGCACTGGGTTAATTTGTTCCAAGATATGTAGGCCTTGGAGGATCTAAAATTTAGGCGGTATATAAAGCCTGATAATGCACTTGGTAACCCCACACTTGCCATTCATGCTGATGTCAGCAATATTGCATACTCTACATGTGCATACATTCGCTTTGAACTGAAAGATGGCACATTTTCTGCTCAATTACTCGAAGCCAAGAGTCGAATTGCTCCCATTCAGCAAATAACTACTCCGAGACTGGAGCTTTCTGCAGCCGTATTGTCTGCTAGGTTACGGAAGGTAATAGAAAAAGAAACAACTTTTGTGTTCGATAGGGTACTACATCTAACTGACTCAATGATTGTAAGGTCACAGATACAAAATGAATCACGTTCATTTGGAGCTTTTGTTGGAACAAGGATTGCGGAGATTCAGACACATACTAATACTAATGATTGGTGGTGGGTGGCCACTGACGGCAATGCTGCGGACTACGTCACACGGCCACAGAATCCAAGAAACCTAGGATCCGAGTCAGCATGGCAAAGGGGCCCACACTATTTAACTTTACCTATTGATCAGTGGCCAATAGACCAACCTGGCATAAAGGAGTTACCAGATAAGAATAGGGTATCACTACAATGTAACATCAAACAGGAGGTAACACCCATGATGAATATTGAAAGGTTTACCTGTTACAAAAGAATAATAAAGACCACTGCTATAATCCTTTGCATTATTAGAAAGAAAACATTCAGAGGAATATTGCATACACTCACTGCCGATGATGTGAGAAAGGCAGAAAGGTACTTGGTTAAGATGGTCCAAAGGGAATTCGAAGAAAATTGGAAGGAAATATTCAAAAGACTACGACCCAGTAAATATGAAGATGGGATCATTGTAGTAGGGGAGAGAATCAGCAGTTGGTTGAAGGACAATTTGAATCAAAAACAGTTTATGTTACTCTCGCAAAACAATCAGTTTACCAGACTATACATCACTTACTTACACAACACTGATCACGGGGGTTCACTTACTTACACAACACTGATCACGGGGGTTTAGACCTCACCTTAGCTAAACTTCAAAGTAAGTTTTGGGTACCTAGAGCACGAAAGGTGATCAAATCGGTAAAGGGAAAGTTTGTAATATGCAGAAGGTTAAACAAAGTTATGATAGGACAGCAAATGGGGCAGCTCCCCGAGAGAAGACTCAAACCAACACCAGCATTCTTCAAAACCTCCTTGGACTTGTTTGGCCCATTAATGATAAGAGACACTGTAAAACGAAGAACTAGGGCCAAGGCTTATATTTACATGCCAAGTGAGTCGTGCAGTCCATATTGATCTGATGGAAGGATATGACACACAGTTTCTTGAATACATTTCGTCGGTTTGCTTCCATGCGGGGTTATCCTCACACCATGCATTCAGACATGGGAACACAGTTAATCGCTGCCAATAAAGATTTCAGGAATATGACTGAAAAATGGAACATTAACCAAATATCTCAAATCGGGCTTCATCAAGGTATGACATGGTCATTCAACAACTCGGCGAATGCACCCTGGCAAAATGGTGCACGCGAATCTCTGATTAAGACGGTGAAACGGCTGCTTGTTATAGTAGTGGGCGATAATGTACTAAGCTTCGCAGAACTACAAAGTGTGTTATATGAGGTAGCAAATATATTGAATAAACGCCCAATCGGACTGAAACCTGGATACGATATATCTTTGGGTGCTTACTTGTGCCCTAACGATCTACTGCTTGGTCGTGCAAGCAACAAGGTACCAAGTGGGCCCATGGTGGAAACGACTGATACAAGGAAGCGTTTCAGTCTTGTACAAAGTATTGTAACCTCGTTTTGGAGGAAATGGATGAGAGACTACTTCCCACCCTTAATTATCAGGCAAAAATGGCATACAGCACGTAGAAATTTGCGGGAAGATGTTCTTTTAGTACAAGACAGTGATTTGATTAGTGGAAATTGGAAGTTAGCACAGGTTGAAAGAGTTTAACCAGGCAGTGACGGAAAAGTACGAGATGTAGTATTAAGATACAAAATCTCGAAGTCTGACTCTATGTGTGATGGGAAGGACAGATTGATCAACAGATCGGTTCACAGACTTGGGTTGCTGCTCCCCATTGAGGAACAATAATTGTTTTTGCTTGTAGTTGTGGCGGGAGTGTACTGAGAATATCTCAGTATGTCCAATTGGTCAAGTTTTCTTTGAATTGAATAGAAAAATTGTATTATCATAACTATATCATTGTTATTGTATTAACTAAATTTGTAATTTTCTTATGTTTTGCATACAATTTGAACTATTATTTTGCTAATGAGATATTGTATTTCGCTCTCCCGTTTTGGCATGCGCTTGTCGCTGGTCTTGTATGTAAAGTTATGACGTAGGAGTTGAGTGACGTGGACAGGATGGAAGTGTTGTCCAGGCCGTCAGCTAGCGGCCCTTCATTGTTTCTCGGGAAGGCCTGTATGTTGGGTGGTGACGACTGGTGGAGGGTTGCAGTGCCCCGGTGTGAGGCAGGGATTTAATGTTCGTGATCCTGGAGCTGTGTGGCACATGGTCCAGTCTCAAGAATGTTATGCCGGAGTACACCATTGTGCTAGTAATTGTGACCCTGAAGCTGTGAAAAGTGATCTCAACTCCAGTTAAACCTCTGTGCTGATAGGGGAGGCACTGTGTGACTAATTGGATGTAGTAAATAAGACATTGTGATAATAATGTATATGTGTGGGTGTTATATTTTGTAATTGGTACTGTGACATGTACACTTATTACAGGTTGAACCTAGATTAAATAGAGTAACGACCAGTGCTGTCTCACTCACACCTTAGTGAAGCAGTCCAACACATCCCCTGCCAAGATGGATGAACAGGTGGTGAAGGAGCGGACCCTCGTCAAACGCAAGTTTACTAGGAAGGTCAACTTGTTAAAGGAGGCGCAAGGCCGGGATGACCGCTTGGAAGTGTTACGAGGTATTTATGATGACGTGTGCAAACAGTTCCTTGAAATTGAAAAAACTAATGAGCAGTTAGCTGAGTCTCTAGATACAAAGAAATTAAATTATGATGTGTTCATTAATGAACTTGACACTTATATCACTGATATTGAAAGGACAAAAAATCAGGCTCATGCAATAATAGCTAAAGTCACAAAGAAAGACAAAGCCATTGTTCACGAAATGCACAAAGTGAGAATGCAGCGGTTAACTCCACCACATTTTGATGGCAAGATTCGGGATTCTCCCACATTCTGTGAAGACTATGAAAGATTAATGAAATCAGTATATGAAGATGATCCATATGTGTTGCCATCCTGTCTGTCGGGGGAGGCATTGGAGGTAGTTCACGGGGTGGATGACTCTTTTGATTCCATGATGAAAAGGTTGGATGCCAGGTATGGCAATCCAGCGAGACTAGTGCAGTCAGTCTTGAATGACATAAAGACATTGAAACCAATACCCGAGGACAATCCACGGAAATTCATGAATATGGTGAGCATAGTTGAGAGAGCCTCTTTAGATTTAGAGAAAGTTAATTTGTCTGAAGAGATGAATACTGTTACTATGGTCAGTCATATAGAAAAGCTTCTCCCACCAATGCAGAAAAGAGAGTGGACTAAAATTTTGCAAACTCTAAAGGATAAAAGTAAAATGTTTGAGGAGTTACTGAAATATTTGTTGAAAGAGAAACAAGCACTAGAATACATGAATGATGACATTAGGGCAACTAACCCTAATAGTAAAGTGCATGTACACTCACTGATCCTAGACAGTGAAACTGACGTATTCACTACAGCCATAACCCAGCTTCATGGAAAACAAAGCAAGATGGAGGAGTGTTTAGTTAATTTATCTAAGCAAATCTCTACGTTAACTGGAAGTATGTCTGGAGTAGAGCCTCAAAGACCAGTTAAATGTTGTTACCATGGCACAGATACACATGATATCACTCAATGTACGGTGTTTCAAAAACTTAAGAGCAAGAAGAAGATTGATGCCGTATATAGGATGGGGGCCTGCTTCCTTTGTTTACAGTTAGGTCACAGGGGCCGCCGTCATGTTCACAGAAATCTTTATGTGGTGAGTGTGGGAGAGGCCACCGTTAGATTCTCCATAATTGTTTTGGTAAAGAGCAGGGATACATAAATAGAAGTTTGTAACCAAAAAGGGGCGTTTTGTTAATAATAAGTTCAGTTTATGGTAACAAACGACCAATAACTACCCTCTGGGACTCTGGTAGCAATACGTCACTCATAACTGATCGTATGGAAAAATTTATGGGCTTACAAGGGAGAAGCATAAATTTGGCTATTACTAAAGTAGGAAATGACTATCACAAATTGGAAACATTGGAATATGATGTTCCTCTTAATGATTTTCAAGGCCAAACTCATGTAATCAAAGCTTTTGGAATCTCAGAAATTACCTCAGAAACAGGACAGGTGGATATGGGTAGCGTGGCAGATTTACTAGGAGTACAAGCTAAGAACATTGAACGTCCATATGGCAAAATTGATCTGTTGATCGCCGCTGATTACTGCAAATTATTCCCATCTGTGGTTAAAACTTTAGGTAACCTCCAACTATTGTGGGGACAATTTGGATACTGTATTAGAGGTTCGCACCCTAGATTAAAGGTGAAAGGTGTCGACTCTGCTCATGTTCTTGTTAGGATTAATCACATTGCTGCATGTACGGTAAATGATTTAGTTGTTGAATCAAAAGCCAGTGTTACGAGAAGGCTTGATGACTTCTTCTCTGTAGAAAATCTGGGGACATGTCGCATTCCAAAATGTGGCAACTGCAAATGTGGAAAGGTGTCCCTTTGGAAATAACAAATATTGTCTTAAAGAAGAAAGGGAATTGTCTCTAATAACATAAGGTTTAATACAAGACTCAAAAACAAGTCAATGGACAGCGTCCTATCCATGGATAAAATCGCCAAAGACCTTGCCAAATAACTTCACAGCCTGCATGGGCACACTTAGAGCTACAGAAAAGAGATTAGCAAAAAGAGGAGTTGCATATGCAAAGGAATATAGTGATCAGATCAGTGACATGGTGGAGCGAGGTGGAGCTCGAAAATTGACTACAGATGAAATCAAGGACTATCAGGGCCCAGTACACTACATCCCTCATCATGAAATATTAAGACCAGACTCTAAATCCACTCCCATCAGAATAATGTTTAATTCTTCTGCCTCATACATGGCACACGTCTTGAATGACTATAATGCAAAGGGGCCTGATATGCTGTGTGATCTTTTTGGCATATTGCTTAGGTTTCGTCAGAGTCCGGTAGCAATTGTGGGAGATATCAGTAAAATGTATAATTCTGTACTCCTCTCTGAAGCGGATGAAATGACCCACCGGTTCTTGTGGCGAGATATGAACATTACCAGGGAGCCTGACCATTATTGTTTACAGACGGTAACTTTCGGTGACAGACCCAGTGGAGTGATTGCCATGACAACCCTCCATAAAACTGCCGAAATGATCAAAGACAAGTACCCGGAAACACCTGCCATGATCATTAATAACTCGTATGTGGATGACATTCTTCATTCATGTGAAAGTGCAGAGGAAGCCTTTGAAAGAATGAAAACGACCGAAGAGATCCTTAAAAGAGGAGGATTCCAGATGAAACAATGGGTAATGTCTGGAAGCCATGATATGAAAGAAGATCCTAAGATAATTGCTACTGAGGTTGAAAAGGTACTAGGGATGATTTGGGAACCAAAGAAAGATCAATTCTCTTACAAAGTAAGGATTAACTTTTCTACATAACGCAAGAAGATCCGCACTGCTCCTGACCTAACAATAGAGGAAATAGTGCAAAAGATACCCAAATAACTGACAAAAAGGATGACCTAAGTCAAGTGGCGTCACTATATAACCCTTCAGGACTTGCTACACCTTTCACGATACGATGTAAGCTATTAATGAGACATCTCATCACACGAAAACAAGAATGCAAAGCTGATGAGCAACTGGGTTGGGATGAACCAATCACTGATGAAATGCATGTGCACTGTGTAAATTTGTTCCAATATATGTATGCCTTGGAGGATCAAAAATTTTAGGCGATGTATAAAGCCTGATAATGCACTTGGTAACCCCACACTTGTCATTTATGCTGATGCAAGCAATATTGCATACTCTACATGTGCATACATTCGCTTTGAACTGAAAGATGGCACATTTTCTGCTAAATTACTCGCAGCCAAGAGTCGAATTGCTAACATTCGGCAAATAACTACTCCGTGACTGGAACTTTGTGCAGCAGTATTGTCTGCTAGGTTACGGAAGGTAATAGAAAAAGAAACAAGTTTTGTGTTCGATAGGGTACTACATCTAACTGACTCAATGATTGTAAGGTCTTAGATACAAAATGAATCACATGGATTTGGAGCTTTTGTTGGAACAAGGATTGCGGAGATTCAGACACATACTAATACTAATGATTGGTGGTGGGTGGCCACTGACGGCAATGCTGCGGACAACACCACACGGCCACAGAGTCCAAGAAACCTAGGATCCGAGTCAGCATGGCAAAGGGGCCCACACTATTTAACTTTACCTATTGATCAGTGGCCAATAGACCAACCTTGCATAAAGGAGTTACCAAATAAGAATAGGGTATCACTACAATGTAACATCAAACAGGAGGTAACACCCATGATGAATATTGAAGGATTTACCAGTTACAAAAGAATGATAAAGACCACTGCTATAATCCTTTGCATTATTAGAAAGAAAACATTCAGAGGAATATTGCATACACCCACTGCCGATGATGTGAGAAAGGCAGAAAGGTACTGGGTTAAGATGGTCCAAAGGGAATTCGAAGAAAATTGGAAGGAAAGATTCAAAAGGCTAGGACCCAGTAAAGATGAAAATGGGATCATTGTAGTAGGGGAGAGAATCAGCAGCTGGTTGAAGGACAATTGGAATCAAAACCAGTTTATTTTACTCTCGCAAAACCATCAGTTTACCAGACTATACATCACTTATTTACACAACAGTGATCACGGGGGTATAGACCTCCCCTTAGCTAAACTTCAAGGTAAGTTTTGGGTACCTAGAGCACGAAAGGTGATCAAATCGGTAAAGGAAAAGTGTGTAATATGCAGAAGGTTAAACAAAGTTGTGATAGGACAGCAAATGGGGCAGCTCCCCGAGAGAAGACTCAAACCATCACCTGCATTCTTCAATACCTCCTTGGACTTGTTTGGCCCATTAATGATAAGAGACACTGTAAAACGGAGAACAAGGGCCAAGGCTTATGGAGTGATATTTACATGCCTAGCGATTCGTGCAGTCCATATTGATCTGATGGAAGGATATGACACACAGAGTTTCTTGAATACATTTCGTCGGTTTGTTTCCATGCGGGGTTATCCTCACACCATGCATTCAGACATGGGAACACAGTTAATGGCTGCCAATAAAGATTTCAGGAATATGACTGAAAAATGGAACATTAACCAAATATCTCAAATCGGGCTTCATCAAGGTATGACATGGTCATTCAACAACTCGGCGAATGCACAATGCCAAAATGGTGCATGCGAATCTCTGATTAAGACGGTGAAACGGCTGCTTGTTACAGTAGTGGGCGAAAATGTACTAAGCTCCGGCGAACTGCAAAGTGTGTTATATGAGGTAGCAAATATACTGAATAAACGCCCAATCGGACTGAAACCTGGATACGATATATCTTTGGGTGCTTACTTGTGCACTAACGATATACTGCTTGGTCGTGCAAGCAACAAGGTACCAAGTAGGCCCATGGTGGAAACGACTGATACAAGGAAGCGTTTCATTCTTGTACAAAGTATTGTAACCTCGTTTTGGAGGAAATGGATGAGAGACTACTTCCCAACCTTAACTATCCGGAAAAAATGGCATACAGCACGTAGAAATTTGCGGGAAGGAGATGTTGTTTTAGTGCAAGACAGTCATTTGATCAGAGGAAATTTAAAGTTAGCACAGTTGAAAGAGCTAAACCCGGCAGGGACGGAAAAGTACGAGATGTAGTATTAAGATACAAAATTTCGAAGTCTGACTCTATGTGTGATGGGAAGGACGGATTGATCAACAGATCGGTTCACAGAATTGTGTAGCTGCACCCCACTGAGGTGCAATAATTGTTTTTGCTTGTAGTTGTGGCGGGAGTGTACTGAGAATATCTCAGTATGTCAAAATGGTCAAGTTTTCTTTGAATTTAATAGATAAATTGTATTATTATTAGAACCTCGGTACCCTAGGTAACCTACAACTATTGTGGGGACCATTTGGATACTGTATTAGAGGTTCGCACCCTAGATTAAAGGTGAAAGGTGTCAACTCTGCTCATGTTCTTGTTAGGATTAATCACATTGCTGCATGTACGGTAAATGATTTAGTTGTTGAATCAAAAGCCAGTGTTACGAGAAGGCTTGATGACTTCTTCTCTGTAGAAAATCTGGGGACATGTTGCATCCCAAAATGTGGCAACTGCAAATGTGGAAAGTGTCCCCTCGGAAGTAACAAATATAGTCTTAAAGAAGAAAGGGAATTGTCTCTAATAACACAAGGTTTAATACATGACTCAAAAACAAGTCAATGGACATGGTACTAATCTTGGATAAAATCGCCAAAGACCTTGCCAAATAACTTCACAGCCTGCATGGGCAGACTTAGAGCTACAGAAAAGAGATTAGCAAAAAGAGGAGTTGCATATGCAAAGGAATATAGTGATCAGATCAGTGACATGGTGGAGCGAGGTGGAGCTCGAAAATTGACTACAGATCAAATCAAGGACTATCAGGGCCCAGTACACTACATCCCTCATCATGAAATATTAAGACCAGACTCTAAATCAACTCCCATCAGAATAGTGTTTAATTCTTCTGCCTCATACATTGGACACGTCTTGAATGACTATTATGCCAAGGGGCCTGATATGCTGTGTGATCTTTTTGGCATATTGCTTATGTTTCGTCAGAGTCCGGTAACAATTGTGGAAGATATCAGTAAAATGTATAATTCTGTACTCCTCTCTGAAGCGAATAAAATGAC
Source organism: Panulirus ornatus (assembly GCF_036320965.1). NCBI lineage: Eukaryota > Metazoa > Arthropoda > Malacostraca > Decapoda > Palinuridae > Panulirus > Panulirus ornatus. The sequence goes on along the minus strand of NC_092230.1, from coordinate 13,700,871 downwards.
CGACCGGTTCTTGTGGCGAGATATGAACACTACCAGGGAGCCTGACCATTATTGTTTACAGACGGTAACTTTCGGTGACAGACCCAGTGGAGTGATTGCCATGACAGCCCTCCATAAAACTGCCGAAATGTTCATAGACAAGTACCCGGAAACAGCTGCCATGATCATTAATAACTCGTATGTGGATGACATTCTTCATTCATGTGAAAGTGCAGAGGAAGCCCTTGAAAGAATGAAAACGACCGAAGAGATCCTTAAAAGAGAGGATTCCAAATGAAACAATGGGTAATGTCTGGAAGCCATGAAATGACAGAAGATTCTAAGATAATTGCTACTGAGGTTGAAAAGGTACTAGGGATGATTTGGGAACCAAAGTAAGATCAATTCTCTTACAAAGTAAGGAGTAACTTTTCTACAAAACGCAAGAAGATCCGCATTGGTCCTGACCTAACAGTAGAGAAAATAGTGCAAAGGATACCCAAACAATGACAAAAAGGATGATCCTAAATCAAGTGGCGTCACTATACGACCCACTAGGGCTTGCTACACCTTTCAAGATACGATGTAAGCTATTAATGAGACATCTCATCAACGAAAACAAGAATGCAAAGCTGATGAGCAACTGGGTTGGGATGAACCAATCCCTGATGAAATGCATGTGCACTGGGTTAATTTGTTCCAAGATATGTAGGCCTTGGAGGATCTAAAATTTACGCGGTGTATAAAGCCTGATAATGCACTTGGTAACCCACACTTGTCATTTATGCTGATGCCAGCAATATTGCATACTTTACATGTGCATACATACGTTTTGAACTGAAAGATGGCACATTTTCTCCTCAATTACTCGCAGCCAAGAGTCGAATTGCTCCCATTCGGCAAATAACTACTCCGAGACTGGAGCTTTGTGCAGCAGTATTGTCTGCTAGGTTACGGAAGGTAATAGAAAAAGAAACAAGTTTTGTGTTCGATAGGGTACTACATCCAACTGACTCAATGATTGTAAGGTCACAGATACAAAATGAATCACATGGATTTGGAGCTTTTGTTGGAACAAGGATTGCGGAGATACAGACACATACTAATACTAATGATTGGTGGTAGGTGGCCACTGACGGCAATGCTGCGGACTACGCCACACGGCCACAGAATCCAAGAAACCTAGGATCCGAGTCAGCATGGCAAAGGGGCCCACACTATTTAACTTTACCTATTGATAAGTGAACAATAGACCAACCTTGCATAAAGGAGTTACCAAATAAGAATAGAGTATCACTACAATGTAACATCAAACAGGAGGTAACACCCATGATGAATATTGAAAGGTTTACCTGTTACAAAAGAATGATAAAGACCACTGCTATAATCTTTTGCACTATTAGAAAGAAAACATTCAGAGGAATATTGCATACACTCACTGCCGATGATGTGAGAAAGGCAGAAAGGTACTGGGTTAAGATGGTCCAAAGGGAATTCGAAGAAAATTGGAAGGAAAGATTCAAAAGGCTACGACCCAGTAAAGATGAAGATGGGATCATTGTAGTATGGGAGAGAATCAGCAGCTGGTTGAAGGACAATTGGAATCAAAACCAGTTTATGTTACTCTCACAAAACCATCAGTTTACCAGACTATACATCACTTACTTACGCAACACTGATCACGGGGGTATAGACCTCACCTTAGCTAAACTTCAAAGTAAGTTTTGGGTACCTAGAGCACGATAGGTGATCAAATCGGTAAAGGAAAAGTGTGTAATATGCAGAAGGTTAAACAAAGTTGTGATAGGACAGCAAATGGGGCAGCTCCCCCAGTGAAGACTCAAATCATCACCTGCATTCTTCAATACCTCCTTGGACTTGTTTGGCCCATTAATGATAAGAGACACTGTAAAACGGAGAACTAGGGCCAAGGCTTATGGAGTGATATTTACATGCATAGCGAGTCGTGCAGTCCATATTGATCTGATGGAAGGATATGACACACAGAGTTTCTTGAATACATTTCGTCGGTTTGTTTCCATGCGGGATTATCCTCACAACATGCATTCAGACATGGGAACACAGTTAATGGCTGCCAATAAAGATTTCAGGAATATGACTGAAAAATTGAACATTAACCAAATATCTCAAATCGGGCTTCATCAAGGTATGACATGGTCATTCAACAACTCGGCGAACACACCCTGGCAAAATGGTGCATACGAATCTCTGATTAAGACGGTGAAACGGCTGCTTGTTATAGTAGTGGGCGAAAATGTACTAAGCTTCGCCGAACTACAAAGTGTGTTATATGAGGTAGCAAATATATTGAATGATCGCCCAATCGGACTGAAACCTGGATACGATATATCTTTGGGTGCTTACTTGTGCCCTAACGATCTCCTGCTTGGTCGTGCAAGCAACAAGGTACCAAGTGGGCCAATAGTGGAAACGACTGATACAAGGAAGCGTTTCAGTCTTGTACAAAGTATTGTAACCTCGTTTTGGAGGAAATGGATGATAGACTACTTCCCAACCTTAACTATCAGGCAAAAATGGCATACAGCACGTAGAAATTTGCGGGAAGGAGATGTTGTTTTAGTGCAAGACAGTGATTTGATTAGAGGAAATTGGAAGTTAGCACAGGTTGAAAGAGCTAAACCAGGCAGAGACGGAAAAGTACGAGATGTAGTATTAAGATACATAATCTCGAAGTCTGACTCTATGTGTGATCTGAAGGACAGGTTGATTAACAGATCGGTTCACAGACTTGTGTTGCTGCTCCCCATTGAGGAGCAATAATTGTTTTTGCTTGTAGTTGCGGCAGGAGTGTACTAAGAATATCTCAGTATGTCCTATTGGTCAAGTTTTCTTTGAATTGAATAGATAAATTGCATTATTATAACAATACTATTGTTACTGTATTAACAAAATTTGTAATTTTCTTATGTTTTGCATACAATTTGTACTATTATTTTGCTAATGAGATATTATATTTCTCTCTACCGTTTTGGCATGCGCTTGTCGCTGTTCTTGTGTGTAAAGTTGTGACGTAGGAGTTGAGTGACGTCGACAGGATGGAAGTGTTGTCCAGGCCGTCAGCTAGCGGCCCTTCATTGTTTCTCGGGAAGGCCTGTATGTTGGGTGGTGACGACTAGTGGAGGGTTGCAGTGCCCCGGTGTGAGGCAGGGATTTAATGTCGGTGATCCTGGAGCTGTGTGGCACATGGTCCAGTCTCAAGAATGTTTTGCCCGAGTACACCAATGTGCTAGCAATTGTGACCATGAAGCTGTGAAAAGTGATCTCAACTCCAGTTTCATATCTGTGATGATAGGAGAGGCACTGTGTGAGTAATTGGATGTAGTAAAAAAGACATTGTGATAATAATGCATATGTGTGGGAGTTATATTTTGTAATTGGTACTATGACATGTACACTTATTACAGGTTGGACCTATATTAAATACAGTAACGACCAGTGCTGTCTCACTCACTGCTTAGTGAAACAGTCCAACACATCCCCTGCCAAGATGGATGAACAGCTGATGAAGGAGCGGACCCTCGCCGAACGCAAGTTTACTAGGAAGGTCAACTTGTTAAAGGAGGCGCAAGGCCGGGATGACCGCTTGGAAGTGTTACGAGGTATTTATGATGAAGTGTGAAACAGTTCCTTGAAATTGAAAAAAATAATGAGCAGTTAGCTGAGTCTCTTGATACAAAGAAATCAAATTATGATGTGCTCATTAATGAACTTCATACTTATATCACTGATATTGAAAGGACAAAAATTCAGGCTCATGCAATAATAGCTAAAGTCACAAATTATTCCCATCTGTTGTTAAGACTGTAGGTAACCTCCAACTATTGTGGGGACCATTTGGATACTGTATTAGAGGTTCGCACCCTAGATTAAAGGTGAAAGGTGTCGACTCTGCTCATGTTCTTATTAGGATTAATCACATTGCTACATGTACGGTAAATGATTTAGTTGTTGAATCAAAAGCCAGTGTTACGAGAAGGTTTGATGACTTCTTCTCTGTAGAAAATCTGGGGACATGTTGCATTCCAAAATATGGCAACTGCAAATGTGGAAAGTGTACCCTTGGAAGTAACAAATATTGTCTTAAAGAAGAAAGGGAATTGTCTCTAATAACACAAGGTTTAATACATGACTCAAAAACAAGTCAATGGACAGCGTCCTATCCATGGATAAAATAGCCAAAGACCTCGCCAAATAACTTCACAGCCTCCATGGGCAGACTTAGAGCTACAGAAAAGAGATTAGCAAAAAGAGGAGTTGCATATGCAAAGGAATATAGTGAACAGATCAGTGACATGGTGGAGCGAGGTGTAGCTCGAAAATTGACTACAGATCAAATCAAGGACTATCAGGGCCTAGTACACTACAACACTCATCATGAAATATTAAGACCAAACTCTAAATCCACTCCCATCAGAATAGTGTTTAATTCTTCTGCCTCATACATAGCACACGTCTTGAATGACTATTATGCCAAGGGGCCTGATATGCTGTGTGATCTTTTTGGCATATTGCTTAGGTTTCGTCAGAGGCCGGTAGCAATTGTGGGAGATATCAGTAAAATGTATAAGTCTGTACCCCTCTCTGAAGAGGATAAAATGACCCACAGGTTCTTGTGGCGAGATATGAACACTACCAGGGAGCCTGACCATTGTTGTTTACAGACGGTAACTTTCGGTGACAGACCCAGTGGAGTGATTGCCATGACAGCCCTCCATAAAACTGCCGAAATGTTCAAAGACAATTACCCGGAAACAGCTGCCATGATCATTAATAACTCGTATGTGGATGACATTCTTCATTCATGTGAAAGTGCAGAGGAAGCCCTTGAAAGAATGAAAACGACCGAAGAGATCCTTAAAAGAGGAGGATTCCAAATGAAACAATGGGTAATGTCTGGAAGCCATGATATGACAGAAGATTCTAAGATAATTGCTACTGAGGTTGTAAAGGTACTAGGGATGATTTGGGAACCAAAGAAAGATCAATTCTCTTACAAAGTAAGGATTAACTTTTCTACAAAACGCAAGAAGATTTGCACTGGTCCTGACCTAACAGTAGAGGAAATAGTGCAAAAGATACCCAAACAACTGACAAAAAGGATGATCCTAAGTCAAGTGGCGTCACTATACCACCCTTCAGGCCTTGCTACACCTTTCACAATACGATGTAAGCCATTAATGAGACATCTCATCCCACGAAAACAAGAATACAAAGCTGATGAGCAACTGGGTTGGGATGTACCAATCCCTGATGAAATGCATGTGCACTGGGTTAATTTGTTCCAAGATGTGTATCCCTTGGAGGATCTAAAATTTAGGCGATGTATAAAGTGTGATAATGCACTTGGTAACCCCACACTTGTCATTTATGCTGATGCCAGCAATATTGCATACTCTACATGTGCATAAATTCGCTTTGAACTGAAAGATGGCACATTTTCTGCTCAATTACTCGCAGCCAAGAGTCACATCGCTCCCATTCGGCAAATAACTACTCCGAGACTGGAGCTTTCTGCAGCAGTATTGTCTGCTAGGTTACGGAAGGTAATAGAAAAAGAAACAAGTTTTGTGTTCGATAGGGTACTACATCTAACTGACTCAATGATTGTAAGATCACAGATACAAAATGAATCACATGAATTTGGAGCTTTTGTTGGAACAAGGATTGCGGAGATTCAGACACATACTAATACTAATGATTGGTGGTGGGTGGCCACTGACGGCAATGCTGCGGACTACGCCACACGGCCACAGAATCCAAGAAACCTAGGATCCGAGTCAGCATGGCAAAGGGGCCCACACTATTTAACTTTACCTATTGATCAGTGGCCAATATACCAACCTTGCATAAAGGAGTTACCAGATAAGAATAGAGTATCACTACAATGTAACATCAAACAGGAGGTAACACCCATGATGAATATTGAAAGGTTTAGCTGTTACAAAAGAATGATAAAGACCACTGCTATAATCCTTTGCATTATTAGAAAGAAAACATTCAGAGGAATATTGCATACACTCACTGCCGATGATGTGAGAAAGGCAGAAAGGTACTGGGTTAAGATGGTCCAAAGGGAATTCGAAGAAAATTGGAAGGAAAGATTCAAAAGGCTAGGACCCAGTAAAGATGAAGATGGGATCATTGTAGTAGGGGAGAGAATCAGCAGCTGGTTGAAGGACAATTAGAATCAAAGCCAGTTTATGTTACTCTCGCAAAACCACCAGTTTACCAGACTATACATCACTTACTTACACAACACTGATCACGGGGGTATAGATCTCACCTTAGCTAAACTTCAAAGTAGGTTTTGGGTACCTAGAGCACGAAAGGTGATCAAATCGGTAAAGGAAAAGTGTGTAATATGCAGAAGGTTAAACAAAGATGTGATAGGACAGCAAATGGGGCAGCTCCCCCTGAGAAGACTCAAACCATCACCTGCATTCTTCAATACCTCCTTGGACTTGTTTGGCCCATTAATGATAAGAGACACTGTAAAACGGAGAACTAGGGCCAAGGCTTATGGAGTGATATTTACATGCCTACCGAGTCGTGCAGTCCATATTGATCTGATGGAAAGATATGACACACAGAGTTTCTTGAATACATTTCGTCGGTTTGTTTCCATGCGGGGTTATCCTCACACCATCCATTCAGACATGGGAACACAGTTAATGGCTGCCAATAAAGATTTCAGGAATATGACTGAAAAATGGAACATTAACCAAATATCTCAAATCGGGCTTCATCAAGGTATGACATGGTCATTCAACAACTCGGCGAATGCACCCTGGCAAAATAGTGCATGCAAATCTCTGATTAAGACGGTGAAACGGCTTCTTGTTATAGTAGTGGGCGAAAATGTACTAATCTTCGCCAAACTACAAAGTGTGTTATATGAGGTAGCAAATATATTGAATGAACGCCCAATCGGACTGAAACCTGGATACGGTATATCTTTGGGTGCTTACTTGTGCCCTAACGATCTACTGCTTGGTCGTGCAAGCAACAAGGTACCAAGTGGGCCCATGGTGGAAACGACTGATACAAGGAAGCGTTTCAGTCTTATACAAAGTATTGTAACCTCGTTTTGGAGGAAATGGAAGAGAAACTACTTCGCAACCTTAACTATCAGGCAAAAATGGCATACAGCACGTAGATATTTGCGGGAAGGAGACGTTGTTTTAGTGCAAGATAGTGATTTGATTAGAGGAAATTGGAAGTTAGCACAGGTTGTAAGAGCTATACCCTGCAGGGACGGAAAAGTACGAGATGTAGTATTAAGATACAAAATCTCGAAGTCTGACTCTATGTGTGATGGAAGGACAGATTGATCAACAGATCGGTTCACAGACTTGTGTTGCTGCTCCCCAGTGAGTAGCAATAATTGTTTTTGATTGTAGTTGTGGCAGGAGTGTACTGAGAATATCTCAGTTTTTCCTATTGGTCAAGTTTTCTTTGAATTGAATAGCTAAATTGTATTATCATAACTATATTATTGTTATTGTATTAACTATATTTCTAATTTTCTTATGTTTTGCATACAATTTTTACTAATATTTTGCTAATGAGATATTGTATTTCGCTCTCCCGTTTTGGCATGTGCTTGTCGCTGTTCTTGTGTGTAAAGTTCTGACGTAGGAGTTGAGTGACGTGGACAGGATGGAAGTGTTGTCCAGGCCGTCAGCTAGTGGCCCTTCATTGTTTCTCGGGAAGGCCTGTATGTTGGGAGGTGACGACTGGTGGAGGGTTGCAGTGCCCCGGTGTGAGGCAGGGATTTAATGTTGGTGATCCTGGAGTTGTGTGGCACATGGTCCCGTCTCAAGATTGTTATGCCGGAGTACACCATTGTGCTAGTAATTGTGACCCCGAAGCTGTGAAAAGTGATCTCAACTCCAGTTTCACCTGTGTGCTGATAGGGGAGGCACTGTGTGAGTAAATGGATGTAGTAAATATGACATTGTGATAATAATGTATATGTGTGGGTGTTATATTTTGTAATTGTTACTGTGATATGTACACTTATTACAGGTTGGACCTATACTAAATAGAGTAACGACCAGTGCTGTCTCACTCACACCTTGGTGAAACAGTCCAACACATCCCCTGCCAAGATGGATGAACTGCTGATGAAGGAGCGGACCCTCGCCAAACGCAAGTTTACTAGGAAGGTCAACTTGTTAAAAGAGGCGCAAGGCCGGGATGACCGCTTGGAAAGTATTACGAGGTATTTATGATGAAGTGTGCAAACAGTTCCTTGAAATTGAAAAAATTAATGAGCAGTTAGCTAAGTCTCTTGATACAAAGAAATGAAATTATGATATGCTCATTAATGAACTTGATACTTATATCACTGATATTGAAAGGACAAAAATTCAGGCTCATGCAATAATAGCTAAAGTCACAAAGAAAGACAAAGCCAGTGTTAACAAAATACACAAAGTGAGAATGCAGCGGTTAACTCCACCACATTTTGATGGCAAGATTCGTGATTATCCCACATTCTGTAAAGACTATGAAAGATTAATGAAATCAGTGTATGAAGATGATCCATATGTCTTGCGATCCTGTCTGTCGGGGGAGGCATTGGAGGTAGTTCACGGGGTGGATGGCTCTTTTGATTCCATGATGAAAAGGTTGGATACCAGGTACGGCAATCCAGCAAGACTAGCGCAGTCAGTCTTGAATGACATAAAGACATTAAAACCAATACCCGAGGACAATCCACAGAAATTCATCGATATGGTGAGCATAGTTGAGAGACCCTCTTTAGATTTAGAGAAAGTTAATTTGTCTGAAGAGATGAACACTGTTACTATGGTCAGTCATATAGAAAAGCTTCTCCCACCAATGTAGAAAAGAGAGTGGACTAAAATTTTGCAAACTCTAAAGAATAAAAGTAAAATGTTTGAGGAGTTACTGAAATATTTGATGAAAGAGAAACAAGCAATAGAATACATGAATGATGACATTAGGGCAACTAACCCTAGTAGTAAAGTGCATGTACACTCAGTGAACCTAGACAGTGACACTGACGTATTAACTACAGCCATAACCCAGCTTCATGGAAAGCAAAGCAAGATGGAGGAGTGTTTAGTTAATTTATCTAAGCAAATCTCTATGTTAACTGGAAATATGTCTGGAGTAGAGTCTCAAAGACCAGTTGAATGTTGGTACCATGGCACAGATACACATAATATTACTCAATGTACGGTGTTTCAAAAACATAAAAGCAAGGAGAAGATTGATGCCGTATATAGGATGGGTGCCTGCTTCCTTTGTTTACAGTTAGGTCACAGGGGCCGTCAATGTTCACAGAAATTTTTATGTGGTGAATGTGGGAGAGGC
>NC_092230.1:13621340-13691405 GCF_036320965.1 Panulirus ornatus | reverse complement strand
TAGTGCACAAGTAAAAAAAAGCACCCAATAGATAATATCGTATCCAGGTTTCAGTCCGATTGGTGTTTTATTAATATATTGCTACTTCATATAACACACTTTGTAAGTTCCCGAAAGCTATATACTATTTTGCCCACTCAATAACAAGCAGCCGTTTCCAAAACCGTCTTAATCAAAGATTCCAAGTTGCACAATTTTTGCCAGGGTGCAGTCGCCGATTGTTTGAATGAACCATGTCATACCCTGAATGAAGCCCGAATCTGAATATTTGGGTTAATGCTTCCATTTTTTCAGTCATATTCCTGATTAACTTTAATTGCAGCCATTAATGTGTTCCGATGTCGTGAATGCATGGTGTGAGTATAACCCCGCATGAAACAAACCGAACGAAATGTATTCAAGAAACTCTGTGTGTCATATCCTTATTCAATCAATATGGACTGTAGCCATGACTCGATAGGCATGTAAATATCAATCCAAAGCCTTGGCCCTATTTCTCCGTTTTAACCAGTGTCTCTTATCATTAATGGGCCAAAAAAAGTCCAAGAGGTTAGTTAAAATGCCAGGTGATGGTTTGAGTCTTCTCTGGGAGCTGCCCCATTTGGTGCCCTATCACAACTTTGTTTAACCTTCTGCATATTACGCACTTTTCTTTACTGATTGACTCACCTTTTCGTGCTCTAGGTACACAAAACTTACTTTGAAGTTTACTAAGGGGAGGTCTAATACCCCCGTGATCAGTGTTGTGTAAGTAAGCGATGTATAGTCTGGTAAACTGATGGTTTTGCGAGAGTAACATAAACTGGTTTTGATTCCAATTGTCCCTACAACCAGCTGCTGGATTCTCTCCCCTAACTATATTGATCCCATCTTCCACTTACAGGGTCCTAGCCTGTGAATCTTTCCTTCCAATATTCTTCGAATTCACCTTTGGACCATCTATAACCCAGTACATTTCTGCCTTTCTCACATCATCGGCAGTGATTGTATGCAATATCCCTCGAATATTTTCTTTCCTAATAAATGCGAAGGATATAGCAGTGGTTCTTATCATTCTTTTGTAACGCTAACCTTTAATATTCACATGGGTGGTACCATCCTGTTAGATGTTTACATTGCAGTGATACTCTATTCTTATTTGTACACTCCATTATACAAGTTGATCTATTGGCCAAGTGATCAATAGGTAAAGTTAAATATGGGGGCCCCCTTTTTGCCATGCTGAACATCGATCCTAGGTTTCTTGATTCTGTGCGTGTGGCGAGTCCGCAGCATTGCCCGTCCAGTGACACCCCACCACCAATCATAGTATCAGTAATGTGTCTGAATCTCCGCAATCCTGTTCCAACAAAAGCTCCAAATCCATGTGATTCATTTGCATCCAGTGACTTACAATCATTGAGTCAAGTTATATGTAGTACCCTATCGAACACAAAACTTGTTTCTTTTTCTATTACCTCCGTAATCTAGCAGACAATACTGCTGCCAAAGCTCCAGTCGCGAGTAGTTATTTGCCGAATGTGAGCAATTCGACTCTGGCTGCGAGTAATAAGCAAAAACGTGCCATCTTTCAGTTCAAAGCTAATGTATGCACATGTAGAGTATGCAATATTGCTGGCATCAGCATAAATTGACAAGTGAATTATCAGGTTTATATTCGCCTAAATTTGATCACAAAGGCCTAACAATCTTGGGAACAAATAACCCCAGTGCACATGCATTTCATTCAGGATTGTTTCATCCCAACCCAGTTGCTCATCAGCTTTGCATTCCTTGTTTTCTTGTGATGAGATGTCTCTTAATAGCTTACATCGGTATCGTGAAAGTGTAGTAAGGCCTGAAGGGTGGTATAGTGGGACGCCACTTGACTTTAGGATATCCTTTTTGTCCAGTTTTTGGGTATCCTTTGCACAATTTCCATCTACTGTTAGGTCAGGACAGTGCGGATCTTCTTGACGTTTTTGCAGAAAAGTTTATCCTTACTTTGTAGAGAGTGATCTTCTTTGGTTCCCAAATTCAATCCCTAGTACCTTTTCAACCTCAGTAGCAATTATCTTAGAATTTCTGTCATATCATGGCTTCCAGACATTACCCTTGTTTCATCTGGAATCCTCCCTCTTTTAAGGATCTCTTCGTCGTTTTCATTCTTTCAAAGCTTCCTCTGCACTTCACATGAATGAGAGAATGTCATCCACATACGAGTTATTAAAATCATGGCAGCTGTTCTGGTACGATGTCTTTGAACGCTTTCGGCAGTTTTATAGAGGGCTGTCATGCAATGACTCCACTAGGTCTGTCACCGAAAGTTACCGTCTGTAAACAACAATGGTCAGCTCCCTGGTATGTTCATACTCGCACTTTGAACCGGTGGGTCAATTACACGGCATCAGAGAGGAGTACAGAATTATACATGTTACTGATATCTCCCACAATTGCTACCAGGACTCTGACGAAACCTAAGCAAAATTCCCTACAGAACACACAGCCTATCACACTGCCCCTTGGCATAATCTCATTCAAGACGTGTCCCATGTCATGAGCAGAAGAATTAAAACACAAATCTGATGGGGGGTGGATTTAGAGTCTGGTCTTAATATTTCATGATGAGGGCTGTAGTGTACTGGCCCTGATAGTCCTTTGATTTTGCTATGTAAGTCAATCTTCGAGCTCCACCTCGCTCCCCATGGGCACTGATCTGATCACTAATTCCTTTGCATATGCAACTCCACTTTGCTAACTCTTTTTCTGTAGGCTCTAAGTCTGCCCAGCAAGGCTGTGAAGTATTGGCAAGTCTTTGGCGATTTTATCCATGGATAGGACGCTGACCATTGACTTGTTTTTTGAGTCATGTATTAAACCTTGTGTTATTAGAGACAATACCCTTTACTTCATAAGAAGATATTTGTTACTTCCAAGGGGACACTTTCCACATTTGCGTGTTGCACATTTTGTGAATGCAACATGTCCCCAGATTTTCTACAGAAAGTAAGACATCAAGACTTCTCGTAACACTGGCAAAACATTTACCGTACTTGCAGCAATGAAATAAATCCTAATAAAAAACATGACAGAGTCGACAACCTTTCACCCTTATCTAGGGTGCGAACCTCTAATACAAGTATCCTAATGGTCCCCACAATAGGTGGAGGTTACCTACAGTTTTAACCAAAGATGGGAACATTTGCAGTACTCACGCCGATCAACAGAATCAATTTTGCCATATGGACGTTTTCAGTGTTCTCAACTTGTACCCCTAGTAAAATTTTTGCACCCTACATATCCAACGTCCTGTTTCTGAGGTAATTTCTGAGATTCCACAAGCTTGATTACATGAGTTTGGCCTTGAAAATCATTAAGAGGAACATATATTCCCAAATTTCAATTTGTGATAGTCTTTTCTTAATCAAGATTCGCATGCACCATTTGCCAGGTGCATTCGCGATTTGTTGAATGACCATTTCATAGCTTGAATGAAGCCCGATTTGAGATATTAGGTTTAATGTTCCATTTTTTTCAGTCATAATCTTGAAATCTTTATTGGCAGCCATTATCTGTGTTCCCATGTCTGAATGCAAAGTGTGATGATAACCCCGCATGGAAACAAACCGACGAAATGTATTCAAGAAACTCTGGTTGTCATATCCTTCTTCAACAATATGGCCTGCATGACTCGCTAGGCATGTTAAATATCACTCCATAAGCTTGGCCCTAGTTCCTCCCTTTTACAGTGTCTCTATCATCTAATGAGCCAAACAAGTCCAAGAAGGTATTTACGAATGCAGGTGATGGTTTGAGTCTTCGCTCGGTTAGCTGCCCCATATTTTGCGCCCTATTACACTTTGTTTAACCTTCTGCATATTAAACGCACTTTTTCCTTTACTGATTTGATCACCTTTCGTGTTTCTAGGTACCCAAAACTTACTTTTGAAGTTAGCGCTAAGGTGAGTCTATACCCCCGTGATCAGTTGTTTGTGTAAGTAAGTGAATGTATAGTCTGGTAAACTGATGGTTTTTGCGAGAAGTAACATAAACTGGTTTTTGAATTCCAATTATCCTTACAACCAGCTGCTGAGTTCTCTCCCCTACTACAACGATGCAATCTTCATCTTACTGGGTCCTACACTTTTTGAATCTTTCCTTCCAATTATTCTTCGAATTCCCTTTGGACCATCTTAACCCAGTACCTTTCTGCCTTTCTCACATCTCGGGCAGTGAGTGTAGGAATATTCCTCTGAATGTTTTCTTTCTAATAATGCGAAGGATTATAGCAGTGGTCTTTATCATTCTTTTGTAACAGCTAAACCTTTTAATATTCATCATGGTGTTACCATCCTGTTTGATGTTACATGAAGTGATACTCCGATTCTTATTTGTAACCTACCTTATACTGGTTGATCTATTGGCCATGATACAATAGTAAATTTAAATATGTGGGCCCCTTTGCATGCTGAGTCGGATCCTAGGTTCCTTGGATTACTGGGCCGTGTGCGTAGTCCGTAGCATTGTCGCCAGTGGACACACACCACAAATCATAAGTATCAGTATGTGAACTGAAATCTCCGCAATCCTTTTCCAACAAAATCTCCAATCCATGGATTCCATTTTGCATCTGTGACCTACAATCAATTTGAGCCAGTTAGATGAAGTACCCTATCGAACACAAAAAATTGTTTCTTTTTCTATTACCTTCCGTACCTAGCAGACAATAACTTGCGGCACAAAGTGCCAGTCTCATAGAAGTTATTTGCCGATGGGAGCAATCGACTCTTGGCTGCAATAATTTGAGCACAAAATTGTGCATCTTTCAGTTCAAAGCGAAATATACATGTAGAATATCAATAATTGCTGGCATCAGCATAAAGACCAAGTGTGGTTACCAGTGCATTATCATATCTTTTTATACCGCCTAAATTTTAGATCCTACAAGGCCTACATACTTGGAACAAATTGCCCAGTGCACATGCTATTCATCAGTGGGATTGGTTCATCCCAACTCCAGTTTGCTCATCAGCTTTGCATTCTTGTTTTCGTGTGATGAGATGTCTCAATAATATCTTTACATCATATCGAGAAAAGTGTAGCAGGCATGAAGGGTCGTATATTGACGCCACTGACTTAGGATCATCCTTTTTTTTGTCAGTTTGTTTAGGTATCCTTTGCACTATTTCCTCTACTGTTAGGACAGGACCAAGTGCGGATCTTCTTGCGTTTATGTAGAAAAGTTAATCCTTACTTTGGTAAGAGAATTTGATCTTTCTTTGGTTCCAAATACATACTTCTAGTACCTTTTCAACCTCAGTAACTCAATTATCTAGAATCTACTGTCATTTCATGGCTTCCAGACATTACCACATTGTTTCATCTGGAAATCCCCCTCCTTTAAGGATCTCTTCGGTCGTTTTCAATCTTTCAAGGGCTTTCCTCTGCACTTTCACATGAATGAAGAATGTCATCCCACATAACGAGTTATTAATGATCATGGCAGCTGTTCCGGTACTTGTCTTTGAACATGTTCGACAGTTTTATGGAGGCTGTTCCATAGCAATCACACCACTGGGTCTGTCACGAAAGTTACTACGTCTGTAAACATAAATGTCAGGCTCCTGGTAGTGTTTCTATCTCGCACAAGAAACGTGGGGTCCTTTCAACCGCTTCAGAGAGGAGGTAACAAAATTAACATTTTACTGATATCTCCCACAATTGCTACCGGACTCTACGAAAACTAAGCAATAAGCAAAAAAGGTCACACAGCAAATCAGGGCCCGTTGCATAATAGTCATTCCAAGACGAGTCCCAATGTATGAGGCAGAAGAATTAAACAAAACTATTCTGATGAGTGGATTTAGAGTCTGGTCTTAATATTCATGATGAGGGATGTAGTGTACCTGGTCCCTGATAGTCCTTGATTTGATATGTAGTCAATTTCCGACTCCACCACGCTTCCACCAGAGGCACTGATCTGTCACTAATTCCTTTGCATATGCAACTCCTCTTTTGCTAATCTCTTTTCTGTAGCACTAAGTCGCCCATGCAGGCTGTAAGTTTATTTGACAAGGTCTTTGCGATTTTATCATGGATAGGACGCTGTCCTTGACATTGTTTTTTTTGAGTCATGTATAAACCTTATTGTTATAAGAGACAATTCCCTTATCTCTTAAGACTAAATTTGTTACTCCAGGGGACACTTTCCACAATTTGCAGTTCCCCACATTTTGGAATGCAACATGTCCCCATAATTCTACAGAGAAAGTCTCCAAGCCTTCTCGTAACACAGGCTTTTGATTCAGACAACTAAATCATTTACGTACATGCAGCAATGTGATTAATCCTAACAAAACATGAGGAGCGTCGACACCTTTCACCTTTAATCTAGGTGCGAACCTTTAATATAGTATCCAATGTCCCCCACAATAGTTGGAGGATATCTACATTTTAAACCCAGATGGGAATAATATTTTGCAGTAATCAGACACCGATCAACAGATCAATTTTGCATATGGACGTTCAATGTCTTAGCTAGTTACTCCTAGTAAATCTTCCACGCTACCCAAATCCACCAGTTCCTGTTTCGGCGGTAATATCTGAATTCCACAATGCTTTGATTACATGAGTTTGGCCTTGAAAATCTAAGAGGAACAACATATTCCAATTTTCTAATTTGTGATTGTCATTTCCTACTTTAGTAACAGCCAAAATTATGCTTCTCCCTTTTTAAGCCCATAAATTTTGCCAACGATCAGTTATGAGTGACGACTAATGCTACCAGAGTCCCAGAGGGAAGTTATGGGCCGTGTGTTCTTAAAACTGAACTTATTATTACAAAACACCCCCTTTTTGGGGACAAACTGCGTTTATGTATCCTGCTCTTTACCAAAACAATTAGGAGTATCTGATGGTGGCCTCAATCCCACATTCACCACATAAAGATTTTCTGAGAACATTGACGGCGGCCCCTGTGACCTAACTGTAAACAAAGGAAGCAGTCACCCATCCAATATACGGCATCAATCTCACATGTTTTATAAGTTTTTAAACACCGTTACATATGAAGTAATATCATTGTATCTGTGCCATGGTAACAACATTCAACTGGTGTTTGGAGGAAACCTACTCCAGTTCATATTTCCAGTTAACATAGAGATTTGCTTAGATAAATTATCTAAAACACTCCTCCATCTTGCTTTGTTTTCCATGAAGCTGGGTTATAGCTGTAGTGAATAACGTCATTTCCCTGTCTAGGTTCACTGAGTGTACATGCACTTGTAAACCTATTAGGGTAGTTGCCCTAATGTCATCATTCATGTATTCTAGTTCTTGTGGTCTCTTCAACAAATATTTCAGTACTCCTCAACATTTTACTTGTATCCTTTAGAGTTTGCAAAATTTTAGTCGACTCCTTTTCTGCATTGTTGGAGAAGCTTTTCTATATGACTGACCATAGTACCAGTGTTTCATACTCTTCAGAACAAATTAACTTTCTCTAAATCTAAAGAGGTTCACTCAACATGCTCACCATATTCATGAATTTCCGTGGATTTGGTTCCCTCGGGTATTGGTTTTAATGTCTTTATATCATTCAAGACTGACTGCACTAGTCTTGCTGGATTGCCATACCTGGCATCCAAAACCCTTTTTATCAATGGAATCAAAAGAGTCATCCACCCCGACGTACCTCCAATGCCATCCCCCGACAGACAGGATCGCAACACATATGACATCTTCATATACTGATTTCATTAATCTTTCAAAGCTTTACAGAATGTGGGATAATCACGAATCTTGCCCATCAAAATGTTGTAGAGTTTAAAAACCGCAGCTTCTCACTTTGTTGCATTTCGTTAACAGTTTTGGGGGGGAAAACTGCATTGTCTTTCTTGTGGACTTTAGCTATTATGCATGAGCCTGAATTTTTTGTCCTTTCAATATCAGTGGGAAAAAAGTATCGTGTTCATTAATAAAGCACCCTCTTAATTTGATTCCTTGTATCAGAGACTCAGCTAAAAGCTAATTTTTTTTTTTAAAATTTTAAGGAAATTTTCCCCACGTCATTTAAAAATACCTGAACACTTCCAAAACGGTTTTTCCCGGGCCTTTGGCCCCCCTTTAACAAGTTGAAAACCCTTCCCAGTAAACTTTCGTTTGGCGATGGTCCGCTCCTTCATCAATCCAAGAAACCCAAACCCTGATGCAATGCCCTGTTTCACTGGGTTTTAAATTTTTTTTCAAAATATTAGGCCCCTTTGGGGGATCTAAAATTTAGGCGGTTTTATAAAGCCTGATAATGCACTTGGTAAAACCCCCCACTTGGGCATTTATGCTTTACGCCCGCAAAAATTGGGATACCCCATGTGGGGTACAAAACGCTTTGAACTGAAAAAAATGGGGACAATTTCGCTCAAATTACCCTTTCAGCCAAGAGTCGAATTGTCCCATTCGGGGGAAAAACACTCCGAGGCTGGGGCTTTGGTTTTCAAACGTATTTTTCTGCTAGGTTACGGAAGGTAATAGAAAAAGAAACAAATTTTTTGTTCGATAGGGACAAAATCTTTTCTGGGCTAATGATTCAGACTCATAAATACTAAAGATTGGGGGGGGTGGTGGCCACTGACGGCCCAAAGCTGCGGCTCGCCACAAAGGGCCACAGAAAAACCCAAAAAAACCCAGGATCCCAGTCAGTATGGCAAAGGGGGCCCCCACTATTTAAATTTTCCTTTTTGGGTCATGGCCCTTTGACCAACCCTTTCAAAAAGGATTTTCCAAAAGGGGAAAAGAGTACCCTACAATGTAACATCAAAAAAAGGGGGTAACACCCATGATGAATATTGAAAGGTTTTTGCTGTTAGAAAAAAAAGATAAAGACCACTGCTATAAAACCTTTGCATTATTAGAAAGAAAACCCTTCAGAGGAATATTGCATACACCCCTGCCGATGATGTGAGAAAGGCAGAAAGGTACGGGTACAGATGGTCCAAAGGGAATTCGAAAAAAAATTGGGAAAGGGAAAAATTCAAAAGGCGAGGACCCAAATAAAGATGAAGATGGGATCATTGTAGTAGGGGAGAGAAAACAGCAGCTGGTTTTAAGGACAATTTTGGAAAACAAAACCCCTTTTTGTTTCTCGGCAAACCATCAAATTTTCCCGAAAGACATCAATTTTCTTACACAACACTGATCAGGGGGGTATCGACCTCACCTTGCTAAACTTCAAAGTAAGTTTTGGGGACCTAAGCACGAAAAAGGGGATAAAATCGGTAAAGGTAAAAATGTTTTTAATTGCAAAAGGGTTTTTTAAAAAAAAGGGTTTTGTACTGAGAATATCTCAGTTTTTCCTATTGGTGAAGTTTTTTTGATTCAATAGATAAATTGCATTATCATAACTTTTTATTGTTATTGTATTAACTAAATTTATAATTTTCTTATGTTTTGCATACAATTTCTACAATTATTTTGCTAATGGAAATATTGTATTTCTCTCTCCCGTTTTGGCATGCGCTTGTCGCTGTTCTTGTGTGTAAAGTTGTGACGTAGGAGTTGAGTGACGTGGACAGGAAGGAAGTGTTGTCCAGGCCGTCAGCTAGCGGCCCTTCATTGTTTCTCGGAAGGCCTGTATGTTGGGTGGTGACGACTGGGGGGAGGTTGCAGTGCCCCGGTGTGAGGCAGGATTTAATGTGTGTGATGCTGAGCTGTGTGGCACATGGTCCAGTCTCAAGAATGTTATGCCGGAGTACACCATTGTGCTAGTAATTGTGACCCTGAAGCTTGTAAAAGTGATCTCCCCACTCCAGTTTCACCTGTGTGAATGATAGGGAGGCAAATGTGTGATTAATTGGATGTAGTAAATAAGATATTGTGAAAAATAATGTATATGTGTGGGTGTTATATTTTGTAATTGGTAACTGTGACATGTACACTTATTACAGGTTGGACCTAGATTAAATACAGTAACGACCATGCTATCTCACTCACACCTTGGTGAAACAGTCCAACACATCCCCTGCCAAGATGGATGAACAGCTGATGAAGGAGCGGACCATCGCCAAACGTAAGTTAACTATGAAGGTCAACTTGTTAAAGGAGGCGCAAGGCCGGGATGACCCCTTGGAAGTGTTACGAGGTATTTATGATGACGTGTGCAAACAGTTCCTTGAAATTGAAAAAATTAATGAGCAGTTAGCTGAGTCTCTTGATACAAAGAAATCAATTATGATGTGCTCATTAATGAACTTGATACTTATATCACTGATATTGAAAGGACAAAAAATCAGGCTCATGCAATAATAGCTAAAGTAACAAAAAAAGACAAAGCCAGTGTTAACGAAATGCACAAAGTGAGAATGCAGCGGTTAACTCCACCACATTTTGATGGCAAGATTCGTGATTATCCCACATTCTGTAAAGACTATGAATGATTAATGAAATCAGTATATGAAGATGATCCATATGTGTTGCGATCCTGTCTGTCGGGGGAGGCATTGGAGGTAGTTCACGGGGTGGAGGACTCGTTTGATTCCATGATGAAAAAGTTGGATGCCAGGTATGGCAATCCAGCAAGACTAGTGCAGTCAGTCTTGAATGACATAAAGACATTAAAACCAATACCCGAGGACAATCCACGGAAATTCATGGATATGGTGAGTATAGTTGAGAGAGCCTCTTTATATTTAGAGAAAGTTAATTTGTCTGAAGAGATGAATACTGTTACTATGGTCAGTCATATAGAAAAGCTTCTCCCACCAATGCAGAAAAGAGAGTGGACTAAAATTTTGCAAACTCTAAAGGATAAAAGTAAAATGTTTGAGGAATTACTGAAATATTTGTTGAAAGAGAAACAAGCACTAGAATACATGAATGATGACATTAGGGCAACGAACCCTAATACTCTTAGAGAAGAAAGGGAATTGTCTCTAATAACACAAGGTTTAATACATGACTCAAAAACAGATCAATGGACAGCTTCCTAGCCATGGATTAAATCGCCAAAGACCTTGCCAAATAACTTCACAGCCTGCATGGGCAAACTTAAAGGTACAGAAAAGACATTAGCAAAAAGAGGAGTTCCATAAGCAAAGGAATATAGTGATCAGATCAGTGACATGGTGGAGCGAGGTGTAGCTCGAAAATTGACTACAGATGAAATCAAGGACTATCAGGGCCCAGTACACTACATCCCTCAACATGAAATAATAAGACCACACTCTAAATCCACTCCCATCAGAATAGTGTTTAATTATTCTGCCTCATACATGGGACACGTCTTGAATGACTATTATACCAAGGGGCCTGATATGCTGTGTGATCTTTTTGGCATATTGCTTAGGTTTCGTCAGAATCCGGTACCAATTGTGGGAGATATCAGTAAAATGTATAATTCTGTACTCCTCTCTGAAGCGGATAAAATGACCCACCGGTTCTTGTGGCGAGATATGAACACTACCAGGGAGCCGGACCTTTGTTGTTTACAGACAGTAACTTTCGGTGACAGACCCAGTGGAGTGATTGCCATGACAGCCCTCCATAAAACTGCCGAAATGTTCAAAGACAAGTACCCGGAAATAGCTGCCATGATCATTAATAACTCGTATGTGGATGACATTCTTCATTCATGTGAAAGTGCAGAGGAAGCCCTTACAAGAATGAAAACGACCGGAAAGACACTTAAAAGAGAAGGATTCCAGATGAAACAATGGGTAATGTCTGGAAGCCATGATAAGACAGAAGATCCTAAGATAATTGCTACTGAGGTTGAAAAGGTACTAGAGATGATTTAGGAACCAAAGAAAGATCAATTCTCTTACAAAGTAAGTTTTCTACAAAACACAAGAAGATCCGCACTGGTCCTGAACTAACAGTAGAGGAAATAGTGTAAAAGATACCCAATCAACTGACAAAAAGGATGATACAAAGTCAAGTGGCGTCACTATACGACCCTTCAGGCCTTGCTACACCTTTCACGATACGATGTAAGCTATTAATGAGACATCTCATCACACGAAAACAAGAATGCAAAGCTGATGAACAACTGGGTTGGGATGAACCAATCCCTGATGAAATGCATGTGCACTGGTTTAATTTGATCCAAGATATGTAGGCCTTGGAGGATCTAAAATTTAGGCAGTGTATAAAGCCTGGTAATGCACTTGGTAACCCCACACCTGTCATTTATGCTGATGCCAGCAATATTGCATACTCTACATGTGCATACATTGGCTTTGTACTGAAAGATGGCACATTTTCTGCTCAATTACTCGCAGCCAAGAATCGAATTCCTCCCATTCGGCAAATAACTACTCCGAGACTGAAGTTTTGTGCAGCAGTATTGTCTGCTAGGTTACGGAAGGTAATAGAAAAAGAAACAAGTTTTGTGTTCGATAGGTTACTACATCTAACTGACTCAATGATTGTAAGGTCACAGATACAAAATGAATCACATGGATTTGGAGCTTTTGTTGGAACAAGGATTGCGGAGATTCAGACACATACTAATACTAATGATTGGTGGTGGGTGGCCACTGACGGCAATGCTGCGGACTACGCCACACGGCCACAGAATCCAAGAAACCTAGGATCCGAGTCAGCATGCCAAAGGGGCCCAAACTATTTAACTTTACCTATTGATCAGTGGCCAATAGACCAACCTTGCAGAAAGGAGTTACCAAATAAGAATAGAGTATCACTACAATGTAACATCAAACAGGAGGTAACACCCATGATGAATATTGAAAGGTTTACCTGTTACAAAAGAATAATAGAGACCACTGCTATAATCCTTTGCATTATTAGAAAGAAAACATTCAGAGGAATATTGCATACACTCACTGCCGATGATGTGAGAAAGGCAGAAAGGTACTTGGTTACGATGGTCCAAAGGGAATTCGAAGAAAATTGGAAGGAAAGATTAATAAGGCTAGGACCCAGTAAAGATGAAGATGGGATTATTGTAGTAGGGGAGAGAATCAGCAGCTGGTTGAAGGACAGTTGGAAGAAAAACCAGTTTATGTTACTCTCGCAAAACCATCAGTTTACCAGTTTTACTTACACAACACTTATCACGGGGTTATAGACCTCACCTTAGCTAAACTTCAAAGCAGGTTTTGGGTACCTAGAGCACGAAAGGTGATGAAACCGGTAAAGGAAAAGTGTGTAATATGCAGAAGGTTAAACAAAGTTGTGATAGGACAGCAAATGAGGCAGCTCCCCGAGAGAAGACTCAAACCATCACCTGCATTCTTCAATACCTCCTTGGACTTGTTTGGCCCATTAATGATAAGAGACACTGTAAAACGGAGAACTAAGGCCAAGGCTTATGGAGTGATATTTACATGCCTAGCGAGTCGTACAGTCCATATTGATCTGATGGAAGGCTATGACTCACAGAGTTTCTTGAATACATTTCGTCGGTTTGTTTCCATGCGGGGTTATCTTCACACCATGCATTCAGACATGGGAACACAGTTAATGGCTGCCAATAACGAACTCAACCAAAATAACCAAATATCTCAAATCGGGCTTCATCAAGGTATGACATGGTCATTCAACAAATCGGCGAATGCACCCTGGCAAAATGGTGCATGCGAATCTCTGATTAAGACGGTGAAACGGCTGCTTGTTATAGTAGTGGGCGAAAATGTACTAAGCTTCGGCCGAACTACAAAGTGTGTTATATGAGGTAGCAAATATATTGAATGAACGCCCAATCGGACTGAAACCTGGATACGATATATCTTTGGGTGCTTACTTGTGCCCTAACGATCTACTGCTTGGTCGTGCAAGCAACAAGGTACCAAGTGGGCCAATGGTGGAAACGACCGATACAAGGAAGCGTTTCAGTCTTGTACAAAGTATTGTAACCTCGTTTTGGAGGATATGGATGAGAGACTACTTCCCAACCTTAACTATCAGGCAAAAATGGCATACAGCACGTAGAAATTTGCGGAAAGGAGATGTTGTTTTAGTGCAAGACAGTGATTTGATTAGATGAAATTGAAAGTTAGCACAGGTTGAAAGAGTTAAGCCAGGCAGGGACGGAAAAGTACGAGATGTAGTATTAAGATACAAAATCTCGAAGTCTGACTCTATTTGTGATGGTAAGGACAGATTGATCAACAGATCGGTTCACAGACTTGTGTTGCTGCTCCCCGTTGAGGAGCAATAATTGTTTTTGCTTGTAGTTGTGACGGGAGTGTACTGAGAATATCTCAGTATGTCCTATTGGTCAAGTTTTCTTTGAATTGAATAGATAAATTGTATTATTATAACTATATTATTGTTATTGTGTTAACTGAATTTGTAATTTTCTTATGTTTTGCATACAATTTGTACTATTATTTCGCTAATGAAATATTGTATTTCTCTCTCCGTTTTGGCCACGCCTCGCAACCAAACAACATTGTTGGAACAACTATTCCTTCAAACATACCCATTTTTCCTTTCCGAGATAATGTTCTCGACTTCCACACATTCTTCAAGGCTCCCAGGATCTTCGCCCCCTCCCTCACCCTATGATTTATTTCCGCTTCCATGGTTCCATCCGCTGCCAGATCCACTCCCAGATATCTAAAACACTTTACTTCTTCCAGTTTTTCTCCATTCAAACTTACCTCCCAATTGACTTGACCCTCAACGCTACTGTACCTAATAACCTTGCTCTTATTCACATTTACTCTTAACTTTCTTCTTTACCACACTTTACCAAACTCAGTCACCAGCTTCTGCAGTTTCTCACATGAATCAGCCACCAGCACTGTATCATCAGCGAACAACAACTGACTCAATTACCAAGCTCTCTCATCCACAACAGACTTCATACTTGCCCCTCTTTCCAAAACTATTGCATTCACCTACCTAACAACCCTATCCATAAACAAATTAAACAACCATGGACACATCACACACCCCTGCCGCAAACCTACATTCACTGAGAACCAATCACTATCCTATCTTCCTGCACGTACACATGCCTTACATCCTCGATAAAAACTTTTCACTGCTTCTAACGACTTGCCTCCCACACCATATATTCTTAGTACCTTCCACGGAGTATCTCTATCAACTCTATCATATGCCTTCTCCAGATCCATAAATGCTACATACAAATCCATTTGCTTTTCTAAGTATTTCTCACATACATTCTTTAAAGCAAACACCTCATCCACACATCCTCTACCACTTCTGAAACCACACTGCTCTTCCCCAATCTGATGCTCGGTACATGCCTTCACCCTCAATCAATACCCTCCCATATAATTTATCAGGAATACTCAACAAACTTATACCTCTGTAATTTGAGCACTCACTCTTATCCCCTTTGCGTTTGTACAATGGCACTATGCACGCATTCCGCCAATCCTCAGGCACCTCACCATGAATCATACATATATTAAATAACCTTACCAACCAGTCAACAATACAGTCACTCCCTTTTTTTGATAAATTCCACTGCAATACCATCCAAACCTGCTGCCTTGCCGGCTTTCATCTTCCGCAAAGCTTTTACTACCTCTTCTCTGTTTACCAAATCATTTTCCCTAAACCTCTCACTTTGCACACCACCTCGACCAAAACACCCTATATCTGCCACTCTATCATCAAACACATTCAACAAACCTTCAAAATACTCACTCCATGTCCTTTTCACATCACCACTACTTGTTATCACTTCCCCATTAGCCCCCTTCACTGAAGTTCCCATTTGCTCCCTTGTCTTACGCACTTTATTTACCTCCTTCCAGAACATCTTTTTATTCTCCCTAGAATTTAATGATAGTCTCTCACCCCAACTCTCATTTGCCCTCTTTTTCACCTCTTGCACCTTTCTCTTGACCTCCTGTCTCTTTCTTTTATACATCTCCCACTCATTTGCATTTTTTCCCAGCAAAAATCGTCTAAATGCCTCTCTCTTCTCTTTCACTAATAATCTTACTTCTTCATCCCACCACTCACTACCCTTTCTAATCAACCCACCTCCCACTCTTCTCACGCCACAAGCATCTTTTACGCAAGCCATCACTATTTCCCTAAATACATCCCATTCCTCCCTCACTCCCCTTATCTCCTTTGTTCTCACCTTTTTCCATTCTGTACTCAGTCTCTCCTGGTACTTCCTCACACAAAACTCCTTCCCAAGCTCACTCACTCTCACCACCCTCTTCACCTCTCTTCTTTTCTGAAAACGTTTACAAATCTTCACCTTCGCCTCCACAAGATAATGATCAGATATCCCTCAAGTTGCACCTCTCAGCACATTAACATCCAAAAGTCTCTCTTTCGCGCGCCTATCAATTAACACGTAATCCGATAACGCTCTCTTGCCATCTGTCCTACTTACATACGTATACTTATGTATATCTCCCTTTTTAAACTCACCCTTGCATTCAAATCACCCATCACTATAACACGGTCTCGTGCATCAAAACTACCGTACTGAGAATATCTCAGTTTTTCCTATTGGTCAAGTTTTCTTTGAATTGAATAGAAAAATTGTATCATCATAACTATTCTATTGTTATTTTATTAACTAAATTTGTAATTTTCTTATGTTTTGCATACAATTTGTACTATTATTTTCCTAATGAAATATTGTATTTCTCTCTCCCGTTTTGGCATGCGCTTGTCGCTGTTCTTGTGTGTAAAGTTGTGACGTAGGAGTTGAGTGACGTGGACAGGATGGAAGTGTTGCCCAGGCCGTCAGCTAGCGGCACTTCATTGTTTCTCGGGAAGGCCTGTATGTTGTGTGGGGACGACTGGTGGAGGGTTGCAGTGCCCCGTTGTGAGGCAGGGTTTTAATGTTGGTGATCCTGGAGCTGTGTGGCACATGGTCCACTCTCGAAAATGTTATGCCGGAGTACACCATTGTGCTAGTAATTGTGACCCTGAAGCTGTGAAAAGTGATCTCAACTCCAGTTTCACCTGTGTGCTGATAGGGGAGGCACTGTGTGAGTAATTGGATGTAGTAAATAAGACATTGTGATAATAATGTATATGTGTGGGTGTTATGTTTTGTAATTGGTACTGTGACATGTACACTTAATAGAGGTTGGATTTAGATTGTATAGATTAACGACCAGTGCTGTCTCACTCACACCTTGGTGAAACAGTCCAACACATCCCCTGCCAAGATGGATGAACAGCTGATGAAGGAGCGGACCATCGCCAAACGCAAGTTTACTAGGAAGGTCAACTTGTTAAAGGAGGCGCAAGGCCGGGATGACCGCTTGGAAGTGTTACGAGGTATTTATGATGACGTGTGCAAACAGTTTCTTGAAACTGAAAAAATTAATGAGCAGTTAGCTGAGTCTCTTGATACAAAGAAATCAAATTATGATGTGCTCATTAATGAACTTGATACTTATATCACTGATATTGAAAGGACAAAAAATCAGGCTCATGCAATAATAGCTAAAGTAACAAAGAAAGACAAAGCCAGTGTTGACGAAATGCACAAAGTGAGAATGCATCGGTTAACTCCACCACATTTTGATGGCAAGATTCGTGATTATCCCACATTCTGTAAAGACTATGAAAGATTAATGAAATCAGTATATGAAGATGATCCATATGTGTTGCGATCCTGTCTGTCGGGGGAGGCATTGGAGGTACTTCACGGGGTGGATGACTCTTTTGATTCCATGATGAAAAGGTTGGATGCCAGGTATGGCAATCCAGCAAGACTAGTGCAGTCAGTCTTAAATGACATAAAGACATTAAAACCAATACCCGAGGACAATCCACGGAAATTCATGGATATGGTGAGCATAGTTGAGAGAGCCTCTTTAGATTTAGAGAAAGTTAATTTGTCTGAAGAGATGAATACTGTTACTATGGTCAGTCATATAGAAAAGCTTCTCCCACCAATACAGAAAAGAGAGTGGACTAAAATTTTGCAAACCCTAAAGGATAAAAGTAAAGTGTTTGAGGAGTTACTGAAATATTTGTTGAAAGAGAAACAAGCACTAGAATACACGAATGATGACATTAGGGCAACAAACCCTAATAGTAAAGTGCATGTACACTCAGTGAACCTAGACAGTGAAACTGACTTATTCACTACATCCATAACCCAGCTTCATGGATAACAAAGCAAGATGGAGGAGTGTTTAGTTCATTTATCTAAGCAAATCTCTATGGTAACTGGATATATGTCTGGAGTAGAGTCTCAAAGACCAGTTAAATGTTGGTACCATGGCACAGATACACATGATATTACTCAATGTACGGTGTTTCAAAAACTTAAAAGCAAGGAGAAGATTGATGCCGTATATAGGATGGGTGCCTGCTTCCTTTGTTTACAATTAGGTCACAGGGGCCGCCGTCAATGTTCACAGAAATCTTTATGTGGTGAATGTGGGAGAGGCCACCATCATATTCTCCATAATTGTTTTGGTAAAGAGCAGGGATACATAAACAGCAGTTTGTCACCAAAAAGGGGCGTTTTGTTAATAATAAGTTCAGTTTATGGTAACACACGACCCATAACTACCCTCTGGGACTCTGGTAGCAATACGTCACTCATAACTGATCGTATGGCAAAATTTATGGGCTTAAAAGGGAGAAGCATAAATTTGGCTGTTACTAAAGTAGGAAATGACTATCACAAATTTGAAACATTGGAATATCATGTTCCTCTTAATGATTTCAAGGCCAAACTCATGTAATCAAAGCTTGTGGAATCTCAGAAATTACCTCAGAAACAGAACAGGTGGATATGGGTAGCGTGGCAGATTTACTAGGAGTACAAGCTAAGAACATTGAACGTCCATATGGCAAAATTGATCGGTTGATCGCCGCTGATTACTGCAAATTATTCCCATCTGTGGTTAAAACTGTAGGTAACCTCCAACTATTGTGGGGACCATTTGGATACTGTATTAGAGGTTCGCACCCTAGATTAAAGGTGAAAGGTGTCGACTCTGCTCATGTTCTTGTTAGGATTAATCACATTGCTGCATGTACGGTAAATGATTTAGTTGTTGAATCAAAACCCAGTGTTACGAGAAGGCTTGATGACTTCTTCTCTGTAGAAAATCTGGGAACATGTTGCATTCCAAAATGTGGCAACTGCAAATGTGGAAAGTGTCCAATTGGAAGTAACAAATATAGTCTTAAAGAAGAAAGGGAATTGTCTCTAATAACACAAGGTTAATACATGACTCAAAAACAAGTCAATGGACAGCTTCCTATCCATGGATAAAATCGCCAAAGACCTTGCGAAATAACTTCACAGCCTGCATGGGCACACTTAGAGCTACAGAAAAGACATTAGCAAAAACAGGAGTTGCATATGCAAAGGAATATTGTGACGAGATCCGTGACATGGTGGAGCGAGGTTTAGCTCGAAAATTGACTACAGATGTAATCAAGGACTATCAGGGCCCAGTACACTACATCCATCATCATGAAATATTAAGACCACACTCTAAATACACTCCCATCAGAATAGTGTTTAATTCTTCTGCCTCATACATGGGACACGTCTTGAATGACTATTATACCAAGGGGCCTGATATGCTGAGTGATCTTTTTGGCATATTGCTTAGGTTTCGTCAGAGTCCGGTAGCAATTGTGGGAGATATCAGTAAAATGTATAATTCTGTACTCCTCTCTGAAGTGGATGAAATGACCCACAAGTTCTTGTGGCGAGATATGAACACTACCAGGGAGCCTGACCATTACTGTTTACAGACGGTAACTTTCGGTGACAGACCCAGTGGAGTGATTGCCATGACAGTCCTCTATAAAACTGCCGAAATGTTCAAAGACAAGTACCCGGAAACAACTGCCATGATCATTAATAACTCGTCTGTGGATGACATTCTTCATTCATGTGAAAGTGCAGAGGAAGCCCTTGAAAGAAGAAAACGACCAAAGAGATCCTTAAAAGAGGAGGATTCCAGATGAAACAATGGGTAATGTCTGGAAGTCATGATATGACAGAAGGTTCTAAGATAATTGCTACTGAGGTTGAAAAGGTACTGTGGATGATTTGGGAACCAAAGAAAGATCAATTCTCTTACAAAGTAAGGAGTAACTTTTCTACAAAACGCAAGAAGATCCGCATTGGTACTGACCTAACAGTAGAGGAAATAGTGCAAAGGATACCCAAACAATGACAAAAAGGATGATCCTAAGTTAAATGGCGTCACTATACGACCCACTAGGCCTTGCTACACCTTTCAAGATACGATGTAAGCTATTAATGAGACATCTCATCACACGAAAACAAGAATGCAAAGCTGATGAGCAACTGGGTTGGGATGAACAAATCCCTGATGAAATGCATGTGCACTGGGTTAATTTGTTCCAAGATATGTATGCCTTGGAGGATCTAAAATTTAGGCGGTGTATAAAGCCTGATAATGCGATTGGTAACCCCACACTTGTCATTTATGCTGATGCCAGCAATATTGTATACTCTACATGTGCATATATTCGCTTTGAACTGAAAGATGGCACATTTTCTGCTCAATTACTCGCAGCCAAGAGTCGCATTGCTCCCATTCGGCAAATAACTACTCCGAGACTGAAGCTTTGTGCAGCAGTATTGTCTGCTAGGTTACGGAAGGTAACAGAAAAAGAAACAAGTTTTGTGTTCGATAGGGTACTACATCTAACTGACTCAATGATTGTAAGGTCACAGATACAAAATGAATCACATGGTTTTGGAGCTTTTGTTGGAACAAGGATTGCGAAGATTCACACACATACTAATACTAATGATTGGTGGTGGGTGGCCACTGACGGCAATGCTGGGGACTACGCCACACGGCCACAGAATCCAAGAAACCTAGGATCCGAGTCAACATGGCAAAGGGGCCCACACTATTTAACTTTACCTATTGATCAGTGGCCAATAGACAAACCTTGCATAAAGGAGTTACCAAATAAGAATAGAGTATTACTACAATGTAATATCAAACAGAAGGTAACACCCATGATGAATATTGAAAGGTTTACCTGTTACAAAAGAATGATAAAGACCACCTCTATAATCCTTTGCATTATTAGAAAGAAAACATTCAGAGGACTATTGCATACACTCACTGCCGATGATGTGAGAAAGGCAGAAAGGTACTGGGTTAAGATGGTCCAAAGGGAATTCGAGGAAAATTGGAAGGAAAGATTCAAAAGGCTAGGACCCAGTAAAGATGAAGATGGGATCATTGTAGTAGGGGAGAGAATCAGCAGCTGTTTGAAGGATAATTGGAATCAAAACCAGTTTATGTTACCCTCGCAAAACCAACAGTTTACCAGACTATACATCACTTACTTACACAACACTGATCACGGGGGATAGACCTCACCTTAGCTAAACTTCAAAGTAAGTTTTGGGTACCTAGAGCACGATAAGTGATCAAATCGGTAAAGGAAAAGTGTGTAATATGCAGAAGGTTAAACAAAGTTGTGATAGGACAGCAAATGGGGCAGCTCCCCGAGAGAAGACTCAAACCATCACCTGCATTCTTCAATACCTCCATGGATTTGTTTGGCCCATTAATGATAAGAGACACTGTAAAACGGAGAACTAGGGCCAAGGCTTATGGAGTGATATTTACATGCCTAGCGAGTCGTGCAGTCCATATTGATCTGATGGAAAGATATGACACACAGAGTTTCTTGAATACATTTCTTCGGTTTGTTTCCATGCGGGATTATCCTCAACCATGCATTCAGACATGGAAAGACAGTTAATGGCTGCCAATAAAGATATCAGGAATATGATTGAAAAATGGAACAAAACCAAATATCTCAAATCGGGCTTCATCAAGGTATGACATGGTCATTCAACAACTCGGCGAATGCACCCTGGCAAAATGGTGCATGCGAATCTGGTTAAGACGGTGAAGCGGCTGCTTGTTATAGTAGTGGGCGAAAATGTACTAAGCTTCGGCGAACTACAAAGTGTGTTATATGAGATAGCAAATATATTGAATGAACGCCCAATCGGACTGAAACCTGGATACGGTATATCTTTGGGTGCTTACTTTTGCCCTAACGATCTACTGCTTGGTCGTGCAAGCAACAAGGTACCAATTGGGCCAATGGTGGAAACGACTGATACAAGGAAGCGTTTCAGTCTTGTAAAAAGTATTATAACCTCGTTTTGGAGGAAATGGATGAGAGACTACTTCCCAACCTTAACTATCAGGCAAAAATGGCATACAGCACGTAGAAATTTGCGGGAAGTAGATGTTGTTTTAGTGCAAGACAGTGATTTGATTAGAGGAAATTGGAAGTTAGCACAGGTTGAAAGAGCTAAACCAGGCAGGGACGGAAAAGTACGAGATGTAGTATTAAGATACAAAATCTCGAAGTCTGACTCTATGTGTGATGGGAAGGACAGTTTGATCAACAGATACGTTCAGAGACTTGTGTTGCTGCTCCCCAATGAGGAGCAATAATTGTTATTGCTTGTAGTTGTGGCAGGAGTGTACTGAGAATATCTCAGCATGTCCTATTGGTCAAGTTTTCTTTCAATTGAATAGATAAATTGTATTATCATAACTATATTATTGTTATTGTATTAACTATATTTGTAATTTTCTTATGTTTTGCATACAATCTGTGCTATTACTTTGCTAATGAAATATTGTATTTCTCTCTCCCGCTTTGGCATGCGCTTGTCGATGATCTTGTGTGTAAAGTTGTGACGTAGGAGTTGAGTGACGTGGACAGGATGGAAGTGTTGTCCAGGCCGTCAGCTAGCGGCCCTTCATTGTTTCTCAGGAAGGCCTGTATGTTGGGTGGTGACGACTGGTGGAGGGTTGCAGTGCCCCGGTATGAGGCAGGGATTTAATGTTGGTGATTCTGGAGCTGTGTGGCACATTGTCCAGTCTAAAGAATGTTATGCCGGAGTACACCATTGTGCTAGTAATTGTGACCCTGATGTTGTGAAAAGTGATCTCAACTCCAGTTTCACCTGTGTGCTGATAGGGGAGGCACTGTGTGAGTAATTGGATGTAGTAAATAAGACATTGTGATAATAATGTATATGTGTGGGTGCTATGTTCTGTAATTGGTACTGTGACATGTACACTATTACAGGTTGGATCTAGATTAAGTAGAGTAACGACCAGTGCTGTCTCCCTCACACCTTGGTGAAACAGTCCAACACATCCCCTGCCAAGATGGATGAACAGCTGATAAAGGAGCAGACCCTCGCCAAACGCAAATTTACTACGAAGGTCAACTTCTTAAAGGAGGCGCAAGGCCGGAATGACCGCTTGGAAGTGTGACGAGGTATTGATGATGACGTGTGCAAACAGTTCTTTGAAACTGAAAAAATTAATGAGCAGTTAGCTGAGCCTCTTGATACAAAGAAATCAAATTATGATGTGCTCATTAATGAACTTGATCCTTATATCACTGATATTGAAAGGACAAAAATTCAAGCTCATGCAATAATAGCTAAAGTAACAAAGAAAGACAAAGCCAGTGTTAACGAAATGCACAAAGTGAGAATGGAGCGATTAACCCCACCACATTTTGATGGCAAGATTCGTGATTATCCCACATTCTGTAAATACTATGAAAGATTAATGAAATCAGTATATGAAGATGATCCATATGTGTTGCGATCCTGTCTGTCGGGGGAGGCATTGGAGGTAGTTCACGGGGTGGATGACTCTTTTGATTCCATGATGAAAAGGTTGGATGCCAGGTATGGCAATCCAGCAAAACTAGTGCAGTCAGTCTTGAATGACATAAAGACATTAAAACCAATACCCGAGGACAATCCACGGAAATTCATGGATATGGTGAGCATATTTGAGAGAGCCTCTTTAGATTTAGAGAAAGTTAATTTATCTGAAGAGATGAATACTGTTACTATGGTCAGTCATATAGAAAAGATTCTCCCACCAATGCAGAAAAGAGAGTGGACTGAAATTTTGCAAACTCTAAAGGATAAAAGTAAAATGTTTGAGGAGTTACTGAAATATTTGTTGAAAGAGAAACAAGCACTACAATACATGAATGATGACATTAGGGCAACTAACCCTAATAATAAAGTGCATGTACACTCAGTGAACCTAGACAGTGAAACTGACGTATTCACTACAGCCATAACCCAGCTTCATGGAAAACAAAGCAAGATGGAGGAGTGTTTAGTTCATTTATCTAAGCAAATCTCAATGTTAACTGGATATATGAGTGGAGTAGAGTCTCAAAGACCAGTTGAATGTGGGTACCATGGCACAGATACACATGATATTACTCAATGTACGGTGTTTCAAAAACTTAACATCAAGGAGAAGATTGATGCCGTATATAGGATGGGTGACTACTTCCTTTGTTTACAGTTAGGTCACAGGGGCCGCCGTCAATGTTCACAGAAATCTTTATGTGGTGAATGTGGGAGAGGCCACCATCAGATTCTCCATAATTGTTTTGGTAAAGAGCAGGGATACATAAACAGCAGTTTGTCACCAAAAAGGGGCGTTTTGTTAATAATAAGCTCCGTTTACGGTAACACACGTCCCATAACTACCCTCTGGGACTCTGGTAGCAATACGTCACTCATAGCTGATCGTATGGCAAAATTTATGGGCTTAAAAGGGAGAAGCATAAATTTGGCTGTTACTAAAGTAGGAAATGACTATCACAAATTTGAAACATTGAAATATCATGTTCCTCTTAATGATTTTCAAGGCCAAACTCATGTAATCAAAGCTTGTGGAATCTCAGAAATTACCTCAGAAACAGAACAGGTGGATATGGGTAGCGTGGCAGATTTACTAGGAGTACAAGCTAAGAACATTGAACGTCCATATGGCAAAATTGATCTGTTGAACGCCGCTAATTACTGCAAATTATTCCCATTGTGGTTAAAATTGTAGGTAACCTTCAACTATTGTGGGGACCATTTGGATACTGTATTATAGGTTCGCACCCTAGATTAAAGGTGAAAGGTGTCGACTCTGCTCATGTTCTTGCTAGGATTAATCACATTGCTGCATGTACGGTAAACGATTTAGTTGTTGAATCAAAAGCCAGTGTTACGAGAAGGCTTGATGACTTCTTCTCTGTAGAAAATCTGGGGACATGTTGCATTCCAAAATGTGGCAATTGCAAATGTAGAAAGTGTCCCCTTGGAAGCAACAAAAATAGTCTTAAAGAAGAAAGGGAATTGTCTCTAATAACACAAGGTTTAATACATGACTCAAAAACAAGTCAATGGACAGCGTCCTATCCATGGATTAAATCGCCAAAGACCATCGCCAAATTACTTCACAGCCTGCATGGGCAGACTTAGAGCTACAGAAAAGACATTACCAAAAGGAGGAGTTGCATATGCAAAGGAATATAGTGATCAGATCAGTGACATGGTGGAGCGAGGTGTAGCTCGAAAATTGACTACAGATGAAATCAAGGACTATCAGGGTCCAGTACACTACATCCCTCATCATGAAATATTAAGACCAGACTCTAAATCCACTCCCATCAGAATAGTGTTTAATTCTTCTGCCTCATACATGGGACACGTCTTGAATGACTATTATGCCAAGGGGCCTGATATGCTGTGTGATCTTTTTGGCATATTGCTTAGATTTCGTCAGAGTCCGGTAGCAATTGTGGGAGATATCAGTAAAATGTATAATTCTGTACTCCTCTCTGAAGAGGATAAAATGATCCACCAGTTCTTGTGGCGAGATATGAACAATACTAGGGAGCCTGACCATTACTGTTTACAGACGGTAACTTTCGGTGACAGACCCATTGGAGTAATTGCCATAACAGCCTTCCATAAAACTGCCGAAATGTTCAAAGACAAGTACCCGGAAACAGCTGACATGATCATTAATAACTCGTATGTGGATGACATTCTTCATTCATGTGAAAGTGCAGAGGAAACCCTTGA
Source organism: Panulirus ornatus (assembly GCF_036320965.1). Classification (NCBI taxonomy): domain Eukaryota; kingdom Metazoa; phylum Arthropoda; class Malacostraca; order Decapoda; family Palinuridae; genus Panulirus; species Panulirus ornatus. The sequence goes on along the minus strand of NC_092230.1, from coordinate 13,665,553 downwards.
AAGAATGAAAACGACCGAAGAGTTCCTTAAAAGAGGAGGATTCCAGACGAAACAATGGGTAATGTCTGGAAGCCATGATATGACAGAAGTTCCTAAGATAATTGCTACTGAAGTTGGAAAGGTACTAGGGATGATTTGGGAACCAAAGAAAGATCAATTCTCTTACAAAGTAAGGAGTAACTTTTCTACAAAAAAACAAGAAGATCCGCACTGGTCCTGACCTAACAGTAGAGAAAATAGTGCAAAGGATACCCAAACAACTGACAAAAGGATGATCCTAAGTCAAGTGGCGTCACTATACCACCCTCTAGGCCTTGCTACATCTTTCACGATACAATGTAAGCTATTAATGAGACATCTCATCACACGAAAACAAGAATGCAAAGCTGATGAGCAACTGGGTTGGGATGAACCAATCCCTGATGAAATGCATGTGCACTGGGTTAATTTGTTCCAAGATATGTAAGCCTTGGAGGATTTAAAATTTAGGTGATGTATAAAGCCTGATAATGCACTTGGTAACCCCACACTTGTCATTTATGCTGATGCCAGCAATATTGCATACTCTACATGTGCATGCATTCGCTTTGAACTGAAAGATGGCACATTTTCTGCTCAATTACACGAAGCCAAGAGTCAAATTGCTCCCATTCAGCAAATAACTACTCCGAGACTGGAGCTTTCTGCAGCAGTATTGTCTGCTAGGTTACGGAAGGTAACAGAAAAAGAAACAAGTTTTGTGTTCGATAGGGTACTACATCTAACTGACTCAATGAATGTAAGGTCACATATCCAAATGAATCACATGGATTTGGAGCTTTTGTTGGAACAAGGATTGCGGAGATTCAGACACATACTAATACTAATGATTGGTGGTGGGTGGCCACTGACGGCAATGCTGCGAACTACGCCACACGGCCATAGAATCCAAGAAACCTAGGATCCGAGTCAACATGGCAAAGGGGCCCACACTATTTAACTTTACCTATTGATCAGTGGCCAATAGGCCAACCTTGCATAAAGGAGTTACCAAATAAGAATAAGGTATCACTACAATGTAACATCAAACAGGAGGTAACACCCATGATGAATATTGAAAGGTTTACCTGTTACAAAAGAATGATAAAAACCACTGCTATAATCCTTTGCATTATTAGAAAGAAAACATTAAGAGGAATATTGCATACACTCACTGCCGATGATGTGAGAAAGGCAGAAAGGTACTGGGTTAAGATGGTCCAAAGGGAATTCGAAGAAAATTGGAAGGAAAGATTCAAAAGGCTAGGACCCAGTAAAGATGAAGATGGGATCATTGTAGTAGGGGAGAAAATCAGCAGCTGCTTGAAGGACAATTGGAATCAAAACCAGTTTATGTTACTCTCGCAAAACCATCAGTTTACCAGACTACACATTACTTACTTACACAACACTGATCACGGGGGTATAGACCTCACCTTAGCTAAACTTCAAAGTAAGTTTTGGGTACCTAGAGCACGAAAGGTGATCAAATCGGTAAAGGAAAAGTGTGTAATATGCAGAAGGTTAAACAAAATTGTGATAGGACAGCAAATGGGGCAGCTCCCCGAGAAAAGACTCAAACGATCACCTGCATTCTTAAATACCTCCTTGGACTTGTTTGGCCCATTAATGATAAGAGACACTGTAAAACGGAGAACTAAGGCTAAGGCTTATGGAGTGATATTTACATGCCTAGCGAGTAAGGCAGTCCATATTGATCTGATGGAAGGATATGACACACAGAGTTTCTTGAATACATTTCGTCGGTTTGTTTCCATGCGGGGTTATCCTCACACCATGCATTCAGACATGGGAACACAATTAATGGCTGCCAATAAAGATTTCAGGAATATGACTGAAAAATGGAACATTAACCAAATATCTCAAATCGGGCTTCATCAGGGTATGACATGGTCATTCAACAATCGGCGAATGCACCCTGGCAAAATGGTGCATGCGAATCGCTGATTAAGACGGTGAAACGGCTGCTTGTTATAGTAGTGGGCGAAAATGTACTAAGCTTCGCCGTACTACAAAGTGTGTTATATGAGGTAGCAAATATATTGAATGAACGCCCAATCGGACTGAAACCTGGATACGATATATCTTTGGGTGCTTACTTGTGCCCTAACGATCTACTGCTTAGTCGTGCAAGCAACTAGGTACCAAGTGGGCCCATGGTGGAAACGATTGATACAAGGAAGCGTTTCAGTCTTGTACAAAGTATTCTAACCTCGTTTTGGAGGAAATGGATGAGAGACTACTTCCCAACCTTAACTATCAGGCAAAAATGGCATACAGCACGTAGAAATTTGCGGGAAGGAGATGTTGTTTTAGTGCAAGACAGTGATTTGATTAGAGGAAATTGGAAGTTAGCACAGGTTGAAAGAGCTTAACCAGGCAGGGACGGAAAAGTACGAGATGTAGTATTAAGATACAAAATCTCGAGGTCTGACTCTATGTGTGATGGAAAGACAGATTGATCAACAGATCGGGTCACAGACTTGTGTTGCTGCTCCCCATTGAGGAGCAATAATTGTTTTTGCTTGTAGTTGTGGCGGGAGTGTACTGAGAATATCTCAGTATGTCCTATTGGTCAAGTTTTCTTTCAATTGAATAGATAAATTGTATAATTATAACTATATGATTGTTATTGTATTAACTAAATTTGTAATTTTCTTATGTTTTGCATAAAATTTGTACTATTATTTTGCTAATGAAATATTGTATTTCGCTCTCCCGCTTTGGCATGCGCTTGTCGCTGTTCTTGTGTGTAAAGTTGTGACGTAGGAGTTCAGTGACGTGCACAGGATGGAAGTGTTGTCCAGGCCGTCAGCTAGCGGCCCTTCATTGTTTCTCGGGAAGGCCTGTATGTTGGGTGGTGACGACTGGTGGAGGGTTGCAGTGCCCCGGTGTGAGGCAGGGATTTAATGTGTGTGATGCTGGAGAATGTTATGCCGGAGTACACCATTGTGCTAGTAATTGTGACCCTGAAGCTGTGAAAAGTGATCTCAACTCCAGTTTCACCTGTGTGCTGATAGGGGAGGCACTGTGTGAGTAAATGGATGTAGTAAATAAGACATTGTGATAATGATGTATATGTGTGGATGTTATGTTTTGTAATTGGTACTGTGACATGTACACTTATTACAGGTTGGACATAGATTAAATAGAGTAACGACCAGTGCTGTCTCACTCACGCCTAGGTGAAACAGTCCAACACATCTCCTGCCAAGATGGATGAACAGCTGATGTAGTAGCGGACCCTCGCCAAACGCAAGTTTACTAGGAAGGTCAACTTGTTAAAGGAGGCGCAAGGCCGGGATGACCGCTTGGAAGTGTTACGAGGTATTTATGATGACGTGTGCAAACAGTTCCTTGAAATTGAAAAAATTAATGAGTAGTTAGCTGAGTCTCTTGATACAAAGAAATCAAATTATGATGTGCTCATTAATGAACTTGATACTTTTTTTTTTTTTTTGCTTTGTCGCTGTCTCCCGCGTTTGCGAGGTAGCGCAAGGAAACAGACGAAAGAAATGACCCAACCCACCCCCTTACACATGTATATACATACGTTCACACACGCAAATATACATACCTACACACCTTTCCATGGTTTACCCCAGACGCTTCACATGCCCCGATTCAATCCACTGACAGCACGTCAACCCCGGTATACCACATCGCTCCAATTCACTCTATTCCTTGCTTTTCTAAGTATTTCTCACATACATTCTTCAAAGCAAACACCTGATCCACACATCCTCTACCACTTCTGAAACCACACTGCTCTTCCCCAATCTGATGCTCTGTACATGCCTTCACCCTCTCAATCAATACCCTCCCATATAATTTACCAGGAATACTCAACAAACTTATACCTCTGTAATTTGAGCACTCACTCTTATCCCCTTTGCCTTTGTACAATGGCACTATGCACGCATTCCGCCAATCCTCAGGCACCTCACCGTGAGTCATACATACATTAAATAACCTTACCAACCAGTCAACAATACAGTCACCCCCTTTTTTAATAAATTCCACTGCAATACCATCCAAACCTGCTGCCTTGCCGGCTTTCATCTTCCGCAAAGCTTTTACTACCTCTTCTCTGTTTACCAAATCATTTTCCCTAACCCTCTCACTTTGCACACCACCTCGACCAAAACACCCTATATCTGCCACTCTATCATCAAACACATTCAACAAACCTTCAAAATACTCATTCCATCTCCTTCTCACATCACCACTACTTGTTATCACCTCCCCATTTGCGCCCTTCACTGAAGTTCCCATTTGCTCCCTTGTCTTACGCACTTTATTTACCTCCTTCCAGAACATCTTTTTATTCTCCCTAAAATTTAATGATACTCTTTCACCCCAACTCTCATTTGCCCTTTTTTTCACCTCTTGCACCTTTCTCTTGACCTCTTGTCTCTTTCTTTTATACGTCTCCCACTCAACTGTATTTTTTCCCTGCAAAAATCGTCCAAATGCCTCTCTCTTCTCTTTCACTAATACTCTTACTTCTTCATCCCACCACTCACTACCCTTTCTAATCAACCCACCTCCCACTCTTCTCATGCCACAAGCATCTTTTGCGCAATCCATTACTGATTCCCTAAATACATCCCATTCCTCCCCCACTCCGCTTACTTCCATTTTTCTCACCTTTTTCCATTCTGTACTCAGTCTCTCCTGGTACTTCCTCACACAAGTCTCCTTCCCAAGCTCACTTACTCTCACCACCCTCTTCACCCCAACATTCACTCTTCTTTTCTGAAAACCCATACAAATCTTCACCTTAGCCTCCACAAGATAATGATCAGACATCCCTCCAGTTGCACCTCTCAGCACATTAACATCCAAAAGTCTCTCTTTCGCGCGCCTGTCAATTAACACGTAATCCAATAACGTTCTCTGGCCATCTCTCCTATTTACATAAGTATACTTATGTATATCTCGCTTTTTAAACCAGGTATTCCCAATCATCAGTCCTTTTTCAGCACATAAATCTACAAGCTCTTCACCATTTCCATTTACAACACTGAACACCCCATGTACACCAATTATTCCCTCAACTGCCACATTACTCACCTTTCCATTCAAATCACCCATCACTATAACCCGGTCTCGTGCATCAAAACCACTAACACACTCATTCAGCTGCTCCCAAAACACTTGCCTCTCATGATCTTTCTTCTCAAGCCCAGGTGCATATGCACCAATAATCACCCATCTCTCTCCATCAACTTTCAGTTTTACCCATTTACCCAACTTGATACTTATATCACTGATATTGAAAAGACAAAAATTCAGGCTCATGCAATAATAGCTAAAGTCACAAAGAAAGACAAAGCCAGTGTTAACGAAATGCACAAATTGAGAATGCAGCGGTTAACCCCACCACATTTTGATGGCAAGATTCGTGATTTTCCCACATTCTGTAAAGACTATGAAAGATTAAATGAAATCAGTATATGAAGATGATCCATATGTGTTGCGATCCTGTCTGTCGGGGGAGGCATTAGAGGTAGTTCACGGGGTGGATGACTCTTTTGATTCCATGATGAAAAGGTTGGATGCCAGGTATGGCAATCCAGCAAGACTAGTGCAGTCAGTCTTGAATGACATAAAGACATTAAAACCAATACCCGAGGACAATCCACAGAAATTCATGGATATGGTGAGCATAGTTGAGAGAGCCTCTTTAGATTTAGAGAAAGTTAATTTGTCTGAAGAGATGAATACTGTTACTATGGTCAGTCATATAGAAAAGCTTCTCCCGCCAATGCAGAAAAGAGAGTCGACTAAAATTTTGCAAACTCTAAAGGGTAAAAGTAAAATGTTTGAGGAGTTACTGAAATATTTGTTGAAAGAGAAACAAGTACTAGAATACATGAATGATGACATTAGTGCAACTAACCCTAATAGTAAAGTGCATGTACACTCAGTGATCCTAAAAAGTGACACTGACGTATTCACTACAGCCATAACCCAGCTTCATGGAAAACAAAGCAAAATGGAGAAGTATTTAGTTAATTTATCTAAGCAAATCTCTATGTTAACTGGAAGTATGTCTGGAGTAGAGTCTCAAAGACCAGTTGAATGTGGGTACCATGGCACAGATACACATGATATTACTCAATGTACGGTGTTTCAAAAACTTAACAGCAAGGAGAAGATTGATGCCGTATATAGGATGGGTGCCTGCTTCCTTTGTTTACAGTTAGGTCACAGGGGCCGCCGTCAATGTTCACAGAAATCTTTATGTGGTGAATGTGGGAGAGGCCACCATCAGATTCTCCATAATTGTTTTAGTAAAGAGAAGGGATACATAAACAGCAGTTTGTCACCAGAAAGGGGCGTTTTGTTAATAATAAGTTCAGTTTATGGTAATTCACGACCCATAACTACCCTCTGGGACTCTGGTAGCAATACGTCACTCATAACTGATCGTATGGCAAAATTTATGGGCTTAAAAGGGAGAAGCATAAATTTGGCTGTTACTAAAGTAGGAAATGACTATCACAAATTGGAAACATTGGAATATGATGTTCCTCTTAATGATTTTCAAGGCCAAACTCATGTAATCAAAGCTTGTGGAATCTCAGAAATTACCTCGGAAACAGGACAGATGGATATGGGTAGCGTGGCAGATTTACTAGGAGTACAAGCTAAGAACATTGAACGTCCATATGGCAAAATTGATCTATTGATCGGCGCTGATTACTGCAAATTATTCCCATCTGTGGTTAAAACTGTAGGGAACCTCCAACTATTGTGGGGACCATTTGGATACTGTACTAGAGGTTCGCACCCTAGATTAAAGGTGAAAGGTGTCGACTCTGCTCATGTTCTTGTTAGGATTAATCACATTGCTGCATGTACGGTAAATGATTTAGTTGTTGAATCAAAAGCCAGTGTTACGAGAAGGCTTGATGACTTCTTCTCTGTAGAAAATCTGGGGACATGTTGCATTCCAAAATGTGGCAACTGCAAATGTGGAAAGTGTCCCCTTGGAAGTAACAAATATTGTCTTAAAGAAGGAAGGGAATTGTCTCTAATAACACAAGGCTTAATACATGACTCAAAAACAAGTCAATGGACAGCGTCCTATCCATGGATAAAATCGCCAAAAACCTTGCCAAATAACCTCACAGCCTGCATGGGCAGACTTAGACCTACAGAAAAGAGATTAGCAAAAAGTGGAGTTGCATATGCAAAGGAATATAGTGATCAGATCAGTGACATGGTGGAGCGAGGTGTAGCTCGAAAATTGACTACAGATCAAATCAAGGACTATCAGGGCCCAGTACACTACATCCCTCATCATGAAATATTAAGACCAGACTCTAAATCCACTCCCATCAGAATAGTGTTTAATTCCTCTGCCTTCTACATGGGACACGTCTTGAATGACTATTATGCCAAGGGGCCTGATATGCTGTGTGATCTTTTTGGCATACTGCTTGGGTTTCGTCAGAGTCCGGTAGCAATTGTGGGAGATATAAGCAAAATGTATAATTCCGTACTCCTCTCTGAAGCGGATAAAATGACTCACCGGTTCTTGTGGCGAGATATGAACACTATCATGGAGCCTGACCATTATTGTTTAAAGACGGTAACTTTCGGTGACAGACCCAGTGGAGTGATTGCCATGACAGCCCTCCATAAAACTGCCGAAATGTTCAAAGACAAGTACCCGGAAACACCTGCCATGATCATTAATAACTCGTATGTGGATGACATTCTTCATTCATGTGAAAGTGCAGAGGAAGCCCTTGAAAGAATGAAAACGACCGAAGAGATCCTTAAAAGAGGAGGACTGCAGACGAAACAATGGGTAATGTCTGGAAGCCATGATATTACAGAAGATTCTAAGATAATTGCCACTGATGTTGAAAAGGTACTAGGGATGATTTGGGAACCAAAGAAAGATCAATTCTCTTACAAAGTAAGGATTAACTTTTCTACAAAACGCAAGAAGATCCGCACTGTTCCTGACCTAACAGTAGAGGAAATAGTGCAAAAGATACCCAAACGACTGACAAAAAGGATGATCCTAAGTCAAGTGGCGTCACTATACCACCCTTCAGGCTTTGCTACACCTTTCACGATACGATGTAAGCTATTAATGAGACATCTCATCACACGAAAACAAGAATGCAAAGTGATGAGCAACTAGGTTGGGATGAACCAATCCCTGATGAAATGCATGTGCACTGGGTTAATTTGTTCCAAGATATGTAGGCCTTGGAGGATCTAAAATTTAGGCGAACTATAAAGCCTGATAATGCACTTGGTAACCCCACACTTGTCATTTATGCTGATGCCAGCAATATTGCATACTCTACATGTGCGTACATTCGCTTTGAAAGATGGCACATTTTCTGCTCAATTACTCGCAGCCAAGAGTCGAATTGCTCCCATTCGGCAAATAACTACTCCGAGACTAGAGCTTTGTGCCGCAGTATTGTCTGCTAGATTACGGAAGGTAATAGAAAAAGAAACAAGTTTTGTGTTCGATAGGGTACTACATCTAACTGACCCAATGATTGTAAGTTCACAGATACAAAATGAATCACATGGATTTCGAGCTTTTGTTGCAACAAGGATTGCGGAGATTCAGACACATACTAATACTAATGATTGGTGGTGGGTGGCCACTGACGGCAATGCTGCGGACTAAGCCACACGGCCACAGAATCCAAGAAACCTAGGATCCGAGTCAGCATGGCAAAGGGGCCCACACTATTTAACTTTACCTATTGATCCCTGGCCAATAGACCAACCTTGCATAAAGGAGTTACCAAATAAGAATAGAGTATCACTACAGTGTAACATCAAACAGGAGGTAACACCCATGATGAATATTGAAAGGTTTAACTATTACAAAAGAATGATAAAGACCACTGCTATAATCATTTGCATTATTAGAAAGAAAACATTCAGAGGAATATTGCATACACTCACTTCAGATGATGTGAGAAAGGCAGAAAGGTACTGGGTTAAGATGGTCCAAAGGGAATTCGAAGAAAATTGGAAGGAAAGATTCAAAAGGCTAGGACCCACTAAAGATGAAGATGGGATCATTGTAGTAGGGGAGAGAATCAGCAGCTGGTTGAAGGACAATTGTAATCAAAACCAGTTTATGTTACTCTCACAAAACCATCAGTTTCCCAGACTATACATCACTTACTTACACAACACTGATCACGGGAGTATAGACCTCCCCTTAGCTAAACGACAAAGTAAGTTTTGGGTACCTAGAGCACGAAAGGTGATCAAATTGGTAAAGGAAAGGTGTGTAATATGCAGAAGGTTAAACAAAGTTGTGATAGGACAGCAAATGGGGCAGCTCCCCGAGAGAAGACTCAAACAATCACCTGCATTCTTCAAAACCACCTTGGACTTGTTTGGCCCATTAATGATAAGAGACACTGTAAAATGGAGAACTAGGGCCAAGGCTAATGGAGTGATATTCATATGCCTAGCGAGTCGTGCAGTCCATATTGATCTAATGAAAGGATATGACACACAGAGTTTCTTGAATACATTTCGTCAGTTTGTTTCCATGCGGGGTTATCCTCACACCATCCATTCAGACATGGGAACACAGTTAATGGCTGCCAATAAAGATATCAGGAATATGACGGAAAAATGGAACATTAACCAAATATCTCCAATCGGGCTTCATCAAGGTATGACATGGTCATTCAACAACTCGGCGAATGCACCCTGGCAAAATGGTGCATGCGAATTTCTGATTAAGACGGTGTAACGGCTGCTTGCTATAGTAGTGGGCGAAAATGTACTAAGCTTCGGTGAATTAAAAAGTGTGTTATATGAGGTAGCAAATATATTGAATGAACGCCCAATCGGACTGAAACCTGGATACGATATATCTTTGGGTGCTTACTTGTGCCCTAACGATCTACTGCTTGGTCGTGCAAGCAACAAGGTACCAATTGTGCAAATAGTGGAAACGACTGATACAAGGAAGCGTTTCACTCTTGTACAAAGTATTGTAACCTCGTTTTGGAGGAAATGGAAGAGAAACTACCTCGCAACATTAACTATCAGGCAAAAATGCCATACAGCACGTAGAAATTTGCGGGAAGGAGATGTTGTTTTAGTGCAAGACAGTGATGTGATTAGAGGAAATTGGAAGTTAGCACAGGTTGAAAGAGCTAACCCCGACAGGGACGGAAAAGTATGAGATGTAGTATTAAGATACAAAATCTCGAAGTCTGACTCTATGTGTGATGGGAAGGACTGATTGATCAACAGATCGGTTCACAGAATTGTGTTGCTGCTCCCCATTGAGGAGCAATAATTGTTTTTGCTTATAGTTGTAGCGGGAGTGTACTGAGAATATCTCACTTTTTCCTATTGGTCAAGTTTTCTTTGAACTGAATAGATAAATTGTATTATCATAACTATATTATTGTTATTGTATTAACTAAATTTGTAATTTTCTTAAGTTTTGCATACAATTTGTACTATTATTTTGCTAATGAGATATTGTATTTCGCTCTTCCGTTTTGGCATGCGCTTGTCGCTGTTCTTGTGTGTAAAGTTGTGACGTAGGAGTTGAGTGACGTGGACAGGATGGAAGTGCTTTCCGTGCCGTCGGCCAGCGGCCCTTCATTGTTTCTCGGGAAGGCCTGTATGTTGAGTGGTGACAACCGGTGGAGGGTTGCAGAGCCCCGGTGTGAGGCAGGGATTTAATGTTGGTGATCCTGGAGCTGTGTGGCACATAGTCCAGTCTCAAGAATTTTATGCCGGAGTACACCATTGTGCTAGTAATTGTGACCCTGAAGCTGTGAAAAGTGATCTCAACTCCAGTTTCACCTGTGTGCTGATAGGGGAGGCACTGTGTGAGTAATTGGATGTAGTAAATAAGACATTGTGATAATAATGTATATGTGTGGGTGTTATGTTTTGTAATTGGTACTGTGACATGTACACTTATTACAGGTTGGACATAGATTGAATAGAGTAACGACCAGTGCTTTCTCACTCACGCCTAGGTGAAACAGTCCAACACATCTCCTGCCAAGATGGATGAACAGCTGATGTAGGAGCGGACCCTCGCCAAACGCAAGTTTACTAGGAAGGTCAACTTGTTAAAGGATGCGCAAGGCCGGGATGACCGCTTGGAAGTGTTACGAGGTATTTATGATGACGTGTGCAAACAGTTCCTTGAAACTGAAAAAATTAATGAGCAGTTAGCTGAGTCTCTTGATACAAAGAAATCAAATTATGATGTGCTCATTAATGAACTTGATACTTATATCACTGATATTGAAAGGACAAAATTCAGACTCATGCAATAATAGCTAAAGTAACAAAGAAAGACAAAGCCAGTATTAACGAAATGCACAAATTGAGAATGCAGCGGTTAACCCCACCACATTTTGATGGCAAGATTCGTGATTATCCCACATTCTGTAAAGACTATGAAAGATTAATGAAATCAGTATATGAAGATGATCCATATGTGTTGCGATCCTGTCTGTCGGGGGAGGCATTGGAGGTAGTTCACGGGGTGGATGACTCTTTTGATTCCATGATGAAAAGGTTGGATGCCAGGTATGGCAATCCAGCAAGACTAGTGCAGTCAGTCTTGAATGACATAAAGACATTAAAACCAATACCCGAGGACAGTCCACGGAAATTCATGGATATGGTGAGCATAGTTGAGAGAGCCTCTTTAGATTTAGAGAAAGTTAATTTGTCTGAAGAGATGAATACTGTTACTATGGTCAGTCATATAGAAAAGATTCTCCCACCAATGCAGAAAAGAGAGTGGACTAAAATTTGCTAAATCTAAAGGATAAAAGTAAAATGTTTGAGGAGTTACTGAAATATTTGTTGAAAGAGAAACAAGCACTAGAATACATGAATGATGACATTAGGGCAACTAACCCTAATAGTAAAGTGCATGTACACTCAGTGAACCTAGACAGTGAAACTGACGTATTCACTACAGCCATAACCCAGCTTCATGGAAAACAAAGCAAGATGGAGTAGTGTTTAGTTCATTTATCGAAGCAAATCTCTATGTTAACTGGAAATATATCTGGAGTAGAGTCTCAAAGACCAGTTGAATGTTGGTACCATGGCACAGATACACATGATATTACGCAATGTACGGTGTTTCAAAAACTTAAAAGCAAGGAGAAGATTGATGCCGTATATAGGATGGGTGCCTGCTTCCTTTGTTTACAGTTAGTTCACAGGGGCCGTCAATGTTCACAGAAATCTTTATGTGTTGAATGTGGGAGAGGCCACCATCAGATTCTCCATAGATGTTTTGGTAAAGAGCAGGGATACATAAACAGCAGTTTGTTACCAAAAAGGGGCACTTTGTTAATAATAAGTTCAGTTTATGGTAACACACGACCCATAACTACCCTCTGGGACTCTGGTAGCAATACGTCACTCATAACAGATCGTATGGCAAAATTTATGGGCTTAAAAGGGAGAAGCATAAATTTGGCTGTTACTAAAGTAGGAAATGACTATCACAATTTTGAAACATTGGAATATGATGTTCCTCTTAATGATTTTCAAGGCCAAACTCATGTAATCAAAGCTTGTGGAAACTCAGAAATTACCTCAGAAACAGGACAGGTGGATATGGGTAGCGTGGCAGATTTACTAGGAGTACAAGCTAAGAACATTGAACGTCCATATGGCAATATTGATCTATTGATCGCCGCTGATTACTGCAAATTATTCCCATCTGTGGTTAAAACTGTAGGTAACCTCCAACTATTGTGGGGACCATTTGGATACTGTATTAGAGGTTCGCACCCTAGATTAAAGGTGAAAGGTGTCGACTCTGCTCATGTTCTTGTTAGGATTAATCACATTGCTGCATGTACGGTAAATGATTTAGTTCTTGAATCAAAAGCCAGTGTTACGAGAAGGCTTGAAGACTTCTCTGTAGAAAATCTGGGGACATGTTGCATTCCAAAATGTGGCAACTGCAAATGTGGAAAGTGTCCCCTTGGAAGTAACAAATATTGTCTTAAAGAAGAAAGGGAATTGTCTCTAATAACACAAGGTTTAATACATGACTCAAAAACAAGTCAATGGACAGCGTCCTATCCATGGATAAAATCGCCAAAGACCTTGCCAAATAACTTCACAGCCTGCATGGGCAGACTTAGACCTACAGAAAAGAGATTAGCAAAAAGAGGAGTTGCATATGCAAAGGAATATAGTGATCAGATCAGTGACATGGTGGAGCGAGGTGTAGCTCGAAAATTGACTACAGATGAAAGCAAGGACTATCAGGGCCCAATACACTACATCCCTCATCATGAAATATTAAGACCAGACTCTAAATCCACTCCTATCACAATAGTGTTTAATTATTCTGCCTTCTACATGCGACACGTCTTGCATGACTATTATGCCAAGGGGCCTGATATGCTGTGTGATCTTTTTGGCATATTGCTTAGGTTTCTTCAGAGTCCGGTAGCAATTCTAGAAGATATCAGTAAAATGTATAATTCTGTACTCCTCTCTGAACCGGATAAAATGGCCCACCGGTTCTTGTGGCGAGATATGAACACTACCAGGGAGCCTGACCATTATTGTTTACAGACGGTAACTTTCGGTGATAGACCCAGTGGAGTGATTGCCATGACAGCCCTCCATAAAACTGCCGAAATGTTCAAAGACAAGTACCCGGAAACAGTTGCCATGATCATTAATAACTCGTATGTGGATGACATTCTTCATTCATGTGAAAGTGCAGAGGAAGCCCTTAAAAGAATGAAAACGACCGAAGAGATCCTTAAAAGAGGAGGATTCCAGATGAAACAATGGGTAATGTCTGGAAGTCATGATATGACAGAAGATTCTAAGATAATTGCTACTGAGGTTGAAAAGTTACTAGGGATGATTTGGAAACCAAAGAAAGATCAATTCTCTTACAAAGTAAGGAGTAACTTTTCTACAAAACGCAAGATCCGCACTGGTCCTGACCTAACAGTAGAGGAAATAGTGCAAAAGATACCCAAACAACTGACAAAAAGGATGATCCTAAGTCAAGTGGTGTCACTATACCACCATCTAGGCCTTGCTACACCTTTCACGATACGATGTAAGCTATTAATGAGACATCTCATAACAAGAAAACAAGAATGCAAAGCTGATGAGCAACTGGGTTGGGATGAACCAATCCCTGATGAAATGCATGTGCACTGGTTTAATTTGTTCCAAGATATGTATGCCTTGGAGGATCTAAAATTTAGGCGATATATAAAGCCTGATAATGCACTTGGTAACCCCACACTTGTCATTTATGCCGATGCCAGCAATATTGCATATTCTACATGTGCATACATTCGCTTTGAACTGAAAGATGGCACACTTTCTGCTCAATTACTCGCAGCCAAGAGTCGAATTGCTCCCATTCGGCAAATAACTACTCCGAAACTGGAGCTTTGTGCAGCAGTATTGTCTGCTAGGTTACGGAAGGTAATAGAAAAAGAAACAAGTTTTGTGTTCGATAGGGTACTACATCTAACTGACTCAATGATTGTAAGGTCACAGATACAAAATGAATCACATGGATTTGGAGCTTTTGTTGGAACAAGGATTGCGGAGATTCAGACACATACTAATACTAATATGATAGAGTTGATAGAGATGCTCTGTGGAAGGTATTAAGAATATATGGTGTGGGAGGCAAGTTGTTAGAAGCAGTGAAAAATTTTTATCGAGGATGTAAGGCATGTGTACGTGTAGGAAGAGAGGAAAGTGATTGCTTCTCAGTGAATGTAGGTTTGCGGCAGGGGTGTGTGATGTCTCCATGGTTGTTTAATTTATTTATGGATGGGGTTGTTAGGGAGGTGAATGCAAGAGTTTTGGAAAGAGGGGCAAGTATGAAGTCTGTTGGGGATGAGAGAGCTTGGGAAGTGAGTCAGTTGTTGTTTGCTGATGATACAGCGCTGGTGGCTGATTCATGTGAGAAACTGCAGAAGCTGGTGACTGAGTTTGGTAAAGTGTGGTAAAGAAGAAAGTTAAGAGTAAATGTGAATAAGAGCAAGGTTATTAGGTACAGTAGGGTTGAGGGTCAAGTCAATTGGGAGGTGAGTTTGAATGGAGAAAAACTGGAGGAAGTGAAGTATTTTAGATATCTGGGAGTGGATCTGGCAGCGGATGGAACCATGGAAGCGGAAGTGGGTCATAGGGTAGGGGAGGGGGCGAAAATTCTGGGAGCCTTGAAGAATGTGTGGAAGTCGAGAACATTATCTCTATAAGCAAAAATGGGTATGTTTGAAGGAATAGTGGTTCCAACAATGTTGTATGGTTGCGAGGCGTGGGCTATGGATAGAGTTGTGCGCAGGAGGATGGATGTGCTGGAAATGAGATGTTTGAGGACAATGTGTGGTGTGAGGTGGTTTGATCGAGTAAGTAACGTAAGGGTAAGAGAGATGTGTGGAAATAAAAAGAGCGTGGTTGAGAGAGCAGAAGAGGGTGTTTTGAAATGGTTTGGGCACATGGAGAGAATGAGTGAGGAAAGATTGACCAAGAGGATATATGTGTCGGAGGTGGAGGGAACGAGGAGAAGAGGGAGACCAAATTGGAGGTGGAAAGATGGAGTGAAAAAGATTTTGTGTGATCGGGGCCTGAACATGCAAGAGGGTGAAAGGAGGGCAAGGAATAGAGTGAATTGGAGCGATGTGGTATACCGGGGTTGACGTGCTGTCAGTGGATTGAATCAAGGCATGTGAAGCGTCTGGGTTAAACCATGGAAAGCTGTGTAGGTATGCGCTACCTCGCAACCGCGGGAGACAGCGAAAAAAAAAAAACTAATACTAATGATTGGTGGTGGGTGGCCACTGACGGCAATGCTGCGGACTACGCCACACGGCCGCAGAATCCAAGAAACCTAAGATCCGATTCAGAAAGGCAAAGGGGCCCACACTATTTAACTTTACCTATTGATCAGTGGCCAATAGACCAACCTTGTATAAAGGAGTTACCAGATAACAATAGGGTATCACTACAATGTAACATCAAACAGGAGGTAACACCCATGATGAATATTGAAAGGTTTAGCTGTTACAAAAGAATGATAAAGACCACTGCTATAATCCTTTGCATTATTAGAAAGAAAACATTCAGAGGAATATTGCATACACTCACTGCCGATGATGTGAGAAAGGCAAAAAGGTACTGGGTTAAGATGGTCCAAAGGGAATTCGAAGAAAATTGGAAGGAAAGATTCAAAAGGCTAGGACCCGGTAAAGATGAAGATGGGATCATTGTAGTAGGGGAGAGAATCAGCAGCTGGTTGAAGGACAATTGGAATCAAAACCAGTTTATGTTACTCTCGCAAAACAATCAGTTTACCAGACTATACATCACTTACTTACACAACTCTGATCACGGGGGTATAGACCTCACCTTAGCTAAACTTCAAAGTAGGTTTTGGGTACCTAGATCACGAAAGGTGATCAAATCGGTAAAGGAAAAGTGTGTAATATGCAAAAGGTTAAACCAAGTTGTGATAGGACAGAAAATGGGGCAGCTCCCCGAGAGAAGACTCAAACCATCACCTGCATTCTTCAATACCTCCTTGGACTTGTTTGGCCCATTAATGATAAGAGACACTGTAAAACGGAGAACTAGGGCCAAGGCTTATGGAGTGATATTTACATGCCTAGCGAGTCGTGCAGTCCATATTGATCTGATGGAAGGATATGACATACAGAGTTTCTTGAATACATTTCGTCAGTTTGTTTCCATGCGGGGTTTTCCTCACACCATGCATTCAGACATGGGAACACAGTTAATGGCTGCCAATAAGGATATCAGGAATATGACTGAAAAATGGAACATTAACCAAATATCTCAAATCGGGCTTCATCAAGGTATGACATGGTCATTTAACAACTCGTCGAATGCACCCTGGCAAAATGGTGCATGCGAATCTCTGATTAAGACGGTGAAACGGCTGTCTGTTACAGTAGTGGGCGAAAATGTACTAAGCTTCGCCGAACTACAAAGTGTGTTATATGAGGTAGCAAATATGTTGAATAAACGCCCAATCGGACTGAAACCTGGATACGATATATCTTTGGGTGCTTACTTGTGCCCTAACGATCTACTGCTTGGTCGTGCAAGCAACAAGGTACCAAGTGGGCCCATGGTGGAAACGATTGACACAAGGAAGCGTTTCAGTCTTGTACAAAGTATTGTAACCTCGTTTTGGAGGAAATGGATGAGAGACTACTTCCCAACCTTAACTATCAGGCAAAAATGGCATACAGCACGTAGAAATTTGCGGGAAGGAGATGTTGTTTTAGTGCAAGACAGTGATTTGATTAGAGGAAATTGGAAGTTAGCACAAGTTGAAAGAGCTAAACCCGGCAGGGACGGTAAAGTACGAGATGTAGTATTAAGAAGCAAAAAAGTCTGACTCTATGTGTGATGGGAAAGATAGTTTCATCAACAGATCGGTTCACAGACTTGTGTTGCTGCTCCCCATTGAGGAACAATAATTGTTTTTGCTTGTAGTTGTGGCGGGAGCGTACTGAGAATATCTCAGTATGTCCTATTGGTCAAGTTTTCTTTGAATTGAATAGATGAATTGCATTATTATAACAATACTATTGTTATTGTATTAACTAAATTTGTAATTTTCTTATCTTTTCCATACAATTTGTACTATTATTTTGCTAATGAGATATTGTATTTCTCTCTCCCGTTTTGGCATGCGCTTGTCGCTGTTCTTGTGTGTAAAGTTGTGACGTAGGAGTTGAGTGACGTGGACAGGATGGAAGTGTTGTCCAGGCCGTCAGCTAGCG
Source organism: Panulirus ornatus (assembly GCF_036320965.1). NCBI lineage: Eukaryota > Metazoa > Arthropoda > Malacostraca > Decapoda > Palinuridae > Panulirus > Panulirus ornatus. Next base: position 13,647,695 of record NC_092230.1, on the reverse strand, counting down.
GCCCTTCATTATTTCTCGGGAAGGCCTGTATGTTGGGTGGTGACGACTGGTGGAGGGTTGCAGTGCCCCGGTGTGAGGCAGGGATTTAATGTTGGTGATCCTGGAGCTGTGTGGCACATGGTCCAGTCTCAAGAATGTTATGCCGGAGTACACCATTATGCTAGTAATTGTGACCCTGAAGCTGTGAAAAGTGATCTCAACTCCAGTTTCATCTCTGTGCTGATAGGAGAGGCACTGTGTGAGTAATTGGATGTAGTAAATAAGACATTGTGATAATAATGTATATGTGTGGGTGTTATATTTTGTAATTGGTACTGTTACATGTACACTTATTACAGGTTGGACCTAGATTAAATACAGTAACGACCAGTGCTGTCTCACTCACTCCTTAGTGAAACAGTCCAACACATCCCCTGCCAAGATGGATGAACAGGTGGTGAAGGAGCGGACCCTCGCCAAACGCAGGTTTACTAGGAACGTCAACTTGTTAAAGGAAGCACAAGGCCGGGATGACCGCTTGGAAGTGTTACGAGGTATTTATGATGACGTGTGCAAACAGTTCCTTGAAATTGAAAAAATTAATGAGCAGTTAGCTGAGTCCCTTGATACAAAGAAATCAAATTATGATGTGCTCATTAATGAACTTAATACTTATATCACTGATATTAAAAGGACAAAAATTCAGGCTCATGCACTAATAGCTAAAGTCACAAAGAAAGACAAAGCCAGTGTTAACGAAATGCACAAATTGAGAATACAGCGGTAAACTCCATCACATTTTGATGGCAAGATTCGTGATTATCCCACATTCTGTAAAGACTATGAAAGATTAATGAAATCAGTATATGAAGATGATGCATATGTGTTGCGATCCTGTCTGTCGGGGGAGGCATTGGAGGTACTTCACGGGGTGGATGACTCTTTTGATTCATTGATGAAAAGGTTGGATGCCAGTTATGGCAATCCAGCAAGACTAGTGCAGTCAGTCTTGAATGACATAAAGACATTAAAACCAATACCCGAGGACAATCCACGGAAATTCATGGATATGGTGAGCATAGTTGAGAGAGCCTCTTTAGATTTAGAGAAAGTTAATTTGTCTGAAGAGATGAATACTGTTACTATAGTCAGTCATATAGAAAAGCTTCTCCCACCAATGCAGAAAAGAGAGTGGACTAAAATTTTGCAAACTCTAAAGGATAAAAGTAAAATGTTTGAGGAGTTACTGAAATATTTGTTGAAAGAGAAACAAGCACTAGAATACATGAATGATGACATTAGGGCAACTAACCCTAATAGTAAAGTGCATGTACATTCAGTGAACCTAGACAGTGAAACTGACGTATTCACTACAGCCATAACCCAGCTTCATGGAAAACAAAGCTAGATGGAGGAGTGTTTAGTTAACTTATCTAAGCCAATCTCTATGTTAACTGGAAATATGTCTGGAGTAGAGTCTCAAAGACCAGTTGAATGTGGGTACCATGGCACAGATACACATGATATTACTCCATGTACGGTGTTTCAAAAACTTAACAGCAAGGAGAAGATTGATGCCGTATATAGGATGGGTGCCTGCTTCCTTTGTTTACAGTTAGGTCACAGGGGCCGCCGTCAATGTTCACAGAAATCTTTATGTGGTGAATGTGGGAGAGGCCACCATCAGGTTCTCCATAATTGTTTTGGTAAAGAGCAGGGATACATAAACAGCAGTTTATCACCAAAAAGGGGCGTTTTGTTAATAATAAGTTTATGGTAACACACGACCCATAACTACCCTCTGGGACTCTGGTAGCAATACGTCACTCATAGCTGATCGTATGGCAAAATTTATGGGCTTACAAGGGAGAAGCATATATTTGGCTGTTACTAAAGTAGGAAATGACCACCACAAATTGGAAACATTGGAATATTATGTTCCTCTTAATGATTTTCAAGGCCAAACTCATGTAATCAAAGCTTGTGGAATCGCAGAAATTACCTCAGAAACAGGACAGTTGGATATGGGTAGGGTGGCAGATTTACTAGGAGTACAAGCTAAGAACATTAAACGTCCATATGGCAAAATTGATCTGTTGATCGGCGCTAATTACTGCAAATTATTCCCATCTGTGGTTAAAACTGTAGGTAACCTCCAACTATTGTGGGGACCATTTGGATACTGTATTAGAGGTTCGCACCCTAGATTAAAGGTGAAAGGTGTCAACTCTGCTCATGTTCTTGTTTGGATTAATCACATTGCTGCATGTACGGTAAATGATTTAATTGTTGAATCAAAAGCCAGTGTTACGAGAAGGCTTGATGACTTCTTCTCTGTAGAAAATCTGGGGACATGTTGCATTCCAAAATGTGGCAACTGCAAATGTGGAAAGTGTCCCCTCGGAAGTAACAAATATAGTCTTAAAGAAGAAAGGGAATTGTCTCTAATAACACAAGGTTTAATACATGACTCAAAACCAAGTCAATTGACAGCGTCCCATCCATGGATAAAATCGCCAAAGACCTTGCCAAATAACTTCACAGCCTGCATGGGCAGACTTAGAGCTACAGAAAACAGATTAGCAAAAAGAGGAGTTGCATATGCAAAGGAATATAGTGATCAGATCAGTGACATGGTGGAGCGAGGTGTAGCTCGAAAATTGACTACAGATGAAATCAAGGACTATCAGGGCCCAGTACACTACATCCCTCATCATGAAACATTAAGACCAGACTCTAAATCCACTCACATCAGAATAGTGTTTAATTCTTCTGCCTCATACATGGGACACGTCTTGAATGACTATTATGCCAAGGGGCCTGATATGCTGTGTGATCTTTTTGGCATATTACTTAGGTTTCGTCAGAGTCCGGTAGCAATTGTGGGAGATATCAGTAAAATGTATAATTCTGTACCCCTCTCTGAAGCGGATAAAATGACCCACCGGTTCTTGTGGCGAGATATGAACACTACCCGGGAACCTGACCATTACTGTTTACAGACGGTAACTTTCGGTGACAGACCCAGTGGAGTGATTGCCATGACAGCCCTCCATAAAACTGCCGAAATGTTCAAAGACAAGTACCCGGAAACAGCTGCCATGATCATTAATAACTCGTATGTGGATGACATCCTTCATTCTTGTGAAAGTGCAGAGGAAGCCTTTGAAAGAAAGAAAACGACCGAAGAGATCCTTAAAAGAGGAGGATTCCAGATGAAACAATGGGTAATGTCTGGAGGCCATGATATGACAGAAGATTCTAAGATAATTGATACTGAGGTTGAAAAGGTACTAGGGATGATTTGGGAACCAAAGAAAGATCAATTCTCTTACAAAGTTAGGATTAACTTTTCTACAAAACGCAAGAAGATCCGCACTGGTCCTGAACTAACAGTACAGGAAATAGTGCAAAAGATACCCAAACAACTGACAAAAAGGATGATCCTAAGTCAAGTGGCGTCACTATACGACCCTTCAGGCCTTGCTACACCTTTCACGATACGATGTAAGCTATTAGTGAGACATCACATCACACGAAAACAAGAATGCAAAGCTGATGAGCAACTGGGTTGGGATGAACCAATCCCTGATGCAATGCATGTGCACTGGGTTAATTTGTTCCAAGATATATAGGCCTTGGAGGATCTAAAGTTTAGGCGATGTATAAAGCCTGATAATGCACTTGGTAACCCCACACTTGTCATTTATGCTGATGCAAGCAATATTGCATACTCTACATGTGCATACGTTCGCTTTGAACTGAAAGATGGCTCATTTTGTGCTCAATTACTCGCACCCAAGAGTCGCATTGCTCCCATTCGGCAAATAACTACTCCGAGACTGGAGCTTTGTGCAGCAGTATTGTCTGCTAGGAAACGGAAGGTAATAGAAAAAGAAACAAGTTTTGTGTTCGATAGGGTACTACATCTAACTGACTCAATGATTGTAAGGTCACAGATACAAAATGAATCACATGGATATGGAGCTTTCCTTGGAACAAGGATTGCGGAGATTCAGACACATACTAATACTAATGATTGGTGGTGGGTGGCCACTGACGGCAATGCTGCGGACTACGCCACACGGCAACAGAATCCAAGAAACCTAGGATCCGAGTCAACATGGCAAAGGGGCCCACACTATTTAACTTTACCTATTGATCAGTGGCCAATAGACCAACCTTGTATAAAGGAGTTACCAAATAAGAATAGAGTATCACTACAATGTAACATCAAACAGGAGGTAACACCCATGATGAATATTGAAAGGTTTACCTGTTACAAAAGAATGATAAAGACCACTGCTATAATCCTTTGCATTATTAGAAAGAAAACATTCAGAGGAATATTGCATACACTCACTGCCGATGGTGTGAGAAAGGCAGAAAGGTACTGGGTTAAGATGGTCCAAAGGGAATTCGAAGAAAATTGGAAGGAAAGATTCAAAAGGCTAGGACCCAGTAAAGATGAAGATGGGATCATTGTAGTAGAGGAGAGACTCAGCAGCTGGTTGAAGGACAATTGGAATCAAAACCAGTTTATGTTACTCTCGCAAAACAATCAGTTTACCAGACTACACATCACTTACTTACACATCACTGATCACGGGGGTATAGACCTCATCTCAGCTAAACTTCAAAGTAAGTTTTAGGTACCTAGAGCACGAAAGGTGATCAAATCGGTAAAGGAGAAGTGTGTAATGTGCAGAAGGTTAAACAAAATTGTGATAGGACAGCAAATGGGGCAGCTCCCCCTGAGAAGACTCAAACCATCACCTGCATTCTTCAATACCTTCTTGGACTTGTTTGGCCCATTAATGATAAGAGACACTGTAAAACGGAGAACTAGGGCCAAGGCTTATGGAGTGATATTTACATGCCTAGCGAGTCGTGCAGTCCATATTGATCTGATGGAAAGATATGACACACAGAGTTTCTTGAATACATTTCGTCGGTTTGTTTCCATGCGGGGTTATCCTCTCACCATGCATTCAGACATGGGAACACAGTTAATGGCTGCCAATAAAGATATCAGGAATATGACTGAAAAATGGAACATTAACCAAATATCTCAAATCGGGCTTCATCAAGGTATGACATGGTCATTCAACAACTCGGCGAATGCACCCTGGCAAAATGGTGCATGCGAATCTCTGATTAAGACGGTGAAACGGCTGCTTGTTATAGTAGTGTGCGAAAATGTACTAAGCTTCGCCGAACTACAAAGGGTGTTATATGAGGTAGCAAATATATTGAATGAACGCCCAATCGGAATGAAACCTGGATACGATATATCTTTGGGTGCTTACTTGTGCCCTAACGATCTACTGCTTGGTCGTGCAAGCAACAAGGTACCAAGTGGGCCCATGGTGGAAACGACTGATACAAGGAAGCGTTTCAGTCTTGTATTAAGTATTTTAACCTCGTTTTGGAGGAAATGGAAGAGAAACTACTTCCCAACCTTAACTATCAGGCAAAAATGGCATACAGCACGTAAAAATTTGCGGGAAGGAGATGTTGTTTTAGTGCAAGACAGTGATTTGATTAGTGGAAATTGGAAGTTAGCACAGGTTGAAAGAGCTAAACCAGGCAGGGAAGGAAAAGTACGAGATGTAGTATTAAGATACAAAATCTCGAAGTCTTACTCTATGTGTGATGAGAAGGACAAATTGATCAACAGATCGGTTCAGAGACTTGTGTTGCTGCTCCCCATTGAGGAGCAATAATTGTTTTTGCTTGTAGTTGTGGCGGGAGTGTACTGAGAATATCTCAGTATGTCCTATTGGTCAAGTTTTCTTTGAACTGAATAGATAAATTGTGTTATCATAACTATATTATTGTTACTATATTAACTAAATTTGTAATTTTCTTATGTTTTGCATACAATTAGTACTATCATTTTGCTAATGGGATATTGTATTTCGCTCTCCCGTTTTGGCATGCGCTTGTCGCTGTTCCTGTGTGTAAAGTTGTGACGTAGGAGTTGAGTGACGTGGACAGGATGGAAGTGTTGTCCAGGCCGTCAGCTAGCGGCCTTTCATTGTTTCTCGGGAAGGCCTATACGTTGGGTGGTGACGACTGGTGGAGGGTTGCAGTGCCCCGTTGTGTGGCAGGGATTTAATGTTGGTGATCCTGGAGCTGTGTGGCACATGCTCCAGTCTTAAGAATGTTATGCCGGAGTACACCATTGTGCTAGTAACTGTGACACTGAAGTTGTGAAAAGTGATCTCAACTCCAGTTTCACCTCTGTGCTGATAGGGGAGGCACTGTGTGAGTAATTGGATGTATTAAATAAGACATTGTGAAAATAATGTATATGTGTGGGTGTTATGTTTTGTAATTGGTACTGTGACATGTACACTTATTACAGGTTGGACCTAGATTAAATAGAGTAACGACCAGTGCTGTCTCACTCACACCTTGGTGAAACAGTCCAACACATCCCCTGCCAAGATGGATGAACAGCTGATGAAGGAGCGGACCCTCGCCAAACGCAAGTTTACCAGGAAGGTCAACTTGTTAAAGGAGGCGCAAGGCCGGGATGACCCCTTGGAAGTGTTACAAGGTATTTATGATGACGTGTGCAAACAGTTCCTTGAAATTGAAAAAATTAATGAGCAGTTAGCTGAGTCTCTTGATACAAAGAAATCAAATTATGATGTTCTCATTAATGAACTTGATACTTATATCACTGATATTGAAAGGACAAAAAATCAGGCTCATGCAATAATAGCTAAAGTAACAAAGAAAGACAAAGCCAGTGTTGACGAAATACACAGTGTGAGAATGCAGCGGTTAACTCCACCACATTTTGATGGCAAGATTCGTGATTATCCCACATTCTGTAAAGACTATGAAAGATTAATGAAATTAGTATATGAAGATGATCCATATGTGTTGCGATCCTGTCTGTCGGGGAAGACATTGGAGGTAGTTCACGGGGTGGATGACTCTTTTGATTCCATGATGAAAAGGTTGGATGCCAGGTATGGCAATCCAGCAAGACTAGTGCAGTCAGTCTTGAATGACATAAAGACATCAAAACCAATACCCGAGGCAATCCACGGAAATTAATGGATATGGTGAGCATAGTTGAGAGAGCCTCTTTAGATTTAGAGAAAGTTAATTTGTCTGAAGAGATGAATACTGTTACTATGGTCATACATATAGAAAAGCTTCTCCCACCAATGCAGAAAAGAGATTCGACTAAAATTTTGCAAATTCTAAAGGATAAAAGTAAAATGTTTGAGGAGTTACTGAAATATTTGTTGAAAGAGAAACAAGCACTAGAATACATGAATGATGACATTAGGGCAACGAACCCTAATAGTAAAGTGCATGTACACTCAGTGAACCTAGACAGTCAAACTGACGTATTCACTACAGCCATAACCCACCTTCATGGAAACCAAAGCAAGATGGACGAGTGTTTAGTTGATTTATCTAAGCAAATCTCTATGTTAACTGGAAATATGTCTGGAGTAGAGTCTCAAAGACCAGTTGAATGTTGGTACCATGGCACAGATACACATGATACTACTCAATGAACAGTGTTTCAAAAACTTAAAAGCAAGGAGAAGGTTGATTTAGGCGATGTATAAAATTTAGGCGATGTATAAAGCCTGATAATGCACTTGGTAACCCAACACTTGTCATTTATGCTGATGCCAGCAATATTCCATACTCTACATGTGCATACATTCGCTTTGAACTGAAAGATGGCACATTTTCTGCTCAATTACTCGCAGCCAAGTGTCGAATTGCTCCCATTCGGCAAATAACTACTCCGAGACTGGAGCTTTGTGCAGCAGTATTGTCTGCTAGGTTACGGAAGGTAATAGAAAAAGAAACAAGTTTTGTGTTCGATAGGGTACTACATCTAACTGACTCAATCATTGTAAGGTCACAGATACAAAATGAATAACGTGGATGTGGAGCTTTTGTTGGAACAAGGATTGCGGAGATTCAGACACATACTAATACTAATGATTGTTGGTGGGTGGCCACTGATGGCAATGCTGCGGACTGCGCCACACGGCCACAGAATCCAAGAAACCTAGGATCCGAGTCAGCATGGCAAAGGGGCCCACACTATTAAACTTTACCTATTGATCAGTGACCAATAGACCAACCTTGCATAAAGGAGTTCTCAGATAAGAAAAGGGTATCACTACAATGTAACATCAAACAGGATGTAACACCCATGATGAATATTGAAAGGTTTAGCTATTACAAAAGAATGATAAAGACCACTGCTATAATCCTTTGCATTATTAGAAAGAAAACATTCAGAGGAATATTGCATACACTCACTGCCGATGATGTGAGAAAGGCAGAAAGGTACTGGGTTAAGATGGTCCAAAGGGAATTCGAAGAAAATTGGAAGGAAAGATTCAAAAGGCTAGGACCCAGTAAAGATGAAGATGGGATCATTGTAGTAGTGGAGTGAATCATCAGCTGGTTGAAGGACAATTGGAATCAAAACCAGTTTATGTTACTCTCGCAAAACCATCAGTTTAACAGACTATACATCACTTACTTACACATCACTGATCACGGGGGTATACACCTCACCTTAGCTAAACTTCAAAGTAGGTTTTGGGTACCTAGAGCACGAAAGGTGATCAAATCGGTAAAGGAAAAGTGTGTAATATGCAGAAGGTTAAACAAAGTTTTGATAGGACAACAAATGGGGCAGCTCCCCCTGAGAAGACTCAAACCATCACCTGCATTCTTCAATACCTCCTTGGACTTGTTTGGCCCATTAATGATAAGAGACACTGTAAAACGGAGAACTAGGGCTAAGGCTTATGGAGTGATATTTACATGCCTAGCGAGTCGTGCAGTCCATATTGATCTGATGGAAGGATATGACACACAGAGTTTCTTGAATACATTTCGTCGGTTTGTTTCCATGCGGGGTTATCCTCACACCATGCATTCAGACATGGGAACACAGTTAATGGATGAAAATAAAGATATCAGGAATATGACTGAAAAATGGAACATTAACCTAATATCTCAAATCGGGCTTCATCAAGGTATGACATGGTCATTCAACAATCGGCGAATGCACCCTGGCAAAATGGTGCATGCGAATCTCTGATTAAGACAGTGAAACGGCTGCTTGTTATAGTAGTGGGCGAAAATGTACTAAGCTTCGGCGAACTACAAAGTGTGTTATATGAGGTAGCAAATATACTGAATGAACGCCCAATCGGACTGAAACCTGAATACGATATATCTTTGGGTGCTTACTTGTGCCCTAACGATCTACTGCTTGGTCGTGCAAGCAACAAGGTACCAAGTGGGCCCATGGTGAAAACGACTGATACAAGGAAGCGTTTCAGTCTTGTACAAAGTATTGTAAGTACTTCCCAACCTTAACTATCAGGCAAAAATGGCATACAGCACGTAGAAATTTGCGGGAAGGAGATGTTGTTTTAGTGCAAGACAGTCATTTGATTAGAGGAAATTGGAAGTTAGCACAGATTCAAAGAGCTTAAACAGGCAGGGACGGAAAAGCACGAGATGTAGTAGTAAGATACAAAATCTCGAAGTCTGACTCTATGTGTGATGGAAAGACAGATTCATCAACAGATCGGTTCACAGACTTGTGTTGTTGCTCCACATTAAGAAGCAATAAATGTTTTTGCTTGTAGTTGTGGCGGGAGTGTATTGAGAATATCTCAGTATGTCCTATTGGTCAAGTTTTCTTTGAATTGAATACATAAATTGTATAAGTATAACTATATTATTGTTATTGTATTAACTAAATTTGTAATTTTCTTATGTTTTGCATACAATTTGTACTATTATTTTTCTAATGAAATATTGTATTTCGCTCTCCCGTTTTGGCATGCGCTTGTCGCTGTTCTTGTGTGTAAAGTTGTGACGTAGGAGTTGAGTGACGTGGACAGGATGGAAGTGTTGTCCAGGCCGTCAGCTAGCGGCACTTCATTGTTTCTCGGGAAGGCCTGTATGTTGGGTGGTGACGACTGGTGGAGGGTTGCAGTGCCCCGGTGTGAGGCAGGGATTTAATGTTGGTGATCCTGGAGCTGTATGGCACATGGTCCAGTCTCAAGAATGTTATGCCGGAGTACACCATTGTGCTAGTAATTGTGACCCTGAAGCTGTGAAAAGTGATCTCAACTCCAGTTTCACCTCTGTGCTGATAGGGGAGGCACTGTGTGAGTAATTGGGTGTAGTAAATAAGACATTGTGATAATAATGTATATGTGTGGGTGTTATATTTTGTAATTGGTACTGTGACATGTACACTTATTACAGGTTGGACCTAGATTAAATACAGTAACGACCAGTACTGTCTCACTCACACCTTAGTGAAACAGTCCAACACATCCCCTGCCAAGATGGATGAACAGCTGATGAATGAGCGAACCATCGCCAAACGCAAGTTTAATAGAAAGATCAACTTGTTAAAGGAGGCGCAAGGCCGGGATGACCCCTTGGAAGTGTTACGAGGTATTTATGATGACGTGTGCAAACAGTTCCTTGAAATTAAAAAAATTAATGAGCAGTTAGCTGAGTCTCTTGATACAAAGAAATCAAATTATGATGTGCTCATTAATGAACTTGATACTTATATCACTGATATTGAAAGGACAAAAAATTCAGGCTCATGCAATAATAGCTAAAGTAACAAAGAAAGACAAAGCCAGTGTTAACGAAATTCACAAAGTGAGAATGCAGCGATTAACTCTACCACATTTTGATGGCAAGATTCGTGATTATCCCACATTCTGTAAAGACTATGAAAGATTAATGAAATCAGTATATGAAGATGATCCATATGTGTTGCGATCCTGTCTGTCGGGGGAGGCATTGGAGGTAGTTCAAGGAATGGATGACTCTTTTGATTCCATGATGAAAAGATTGGATGCCAGGTATCTAGCAACACTAGTGCAGTCAGTCTTGAATGACATAAAGACATTAAAACCAATACCCGAGGACAATCCATGGAAATTCATGGATATGGTGAGCATAGTTGAGAGAGCCTCTTTAGATTTAGAGAAAGTTAATTTGTCTGAAGAGATGAATACTGTTGCTATGGTCAGTCATATAGAAAAGCTTCTCCCACCAATGCAGAAAAGAGAGTGGACTAAAATGTTGCAAACTCTAAAGGATAAAAGTAAAATGTTTGAGGAGTTACTGAAATATTTGTTGAAAGAGAAACAAGCACTAGAATACATGAATAATGACATTAGGGCAACTAACCCTAATAGTAAAGTGCATGTACACTCAGTGAACCTAGACAGTGAAAATGACGTATTCACTACATCCATAACCCAGCTTCATGGAAAACAAAGCAAGATGGAGGAGTGTTTAGTTCATTTATCTACGCAAATCTCTATGTTAACTGGAAATATGTCTGGAGTAGAGTCTCAAAGACCAGTTGAATGTTGGTACCATGGCACAGATACACATGATATTACTCAATGTACGGTGTTTCAAAACCTTAACAGCAAGGAGAAGATTGATGCCTTGTATAGGATGGGTGCCTGCTACCTTTGTTTACAGATAGGTCACAGGGGCCGTCAATGTTCACAGAAATCTTTATGTGGTGAATGTGGGAGAGGCCACCATCAGATTCTCCATAATTGTTTTGGTAAAGAGCAGGGATACATAAACAGCAGTTTCTTATCAAAAAGGGGCGTTTTGTTAATAATAAGTTCAGTTTATGGTAACACACGACCCATAACTACACTCTGGGACTCTGCTAGCAATACGTCACTCATAACTGATCGTATGGCAAAATTTATGGGCTTAAAAGGGAGAAGCATATATTTGGCTGTTACTAAAGTAGGAAATGACTATCACAAATTGGAAACATTGGAATATGATGTTCCTCTTAATGATTTTCAAGGCCAAACTCATGTAATCAAAGCTTGTGGAATCTCAGAAATTACCTCAGAAACAGGACAGTTGGATATGAGTAGCGTGGCAGATTTAATAGGAGTACAAGCTAAGAACATTGAACGTCCATATGGCAATATTGATTTGTTGATCGGCACTGATTACTGCAAATTATTCCCATCTGTGGTTAAAACTGTAGGTAACCTCCAACTATTCTGGGGACCATTTGGATACTGTATTAGAGGTTCGTACCCTAGATTGAAGGTGAAAGGTGTCGACTCTGCTCATGTTCTTGTTAGGATTAATCACATTGCTGCATGTACGGTAAATGATTTAGTTGTTGAATCAAAAGCCAGTGCTACGAGAAGGCTTGATGACTTCTTCTCTGTAGAAAATCTGGGGACATGTTGCATTCAAAATGTGGCAACTGCAAATGTGGAAAGTGTCCCCTTGGAAGTAACAAATATAGTCTTAAAGAAGAAAGGGAATTGTCTCTAATAACACAAGGTTTAATACATGACTCAAAAACAAGTCAATGGACAGCTTCCTATCCATGGATAAAATAGCCAAAGACCTTGCCAAATAACTTCACAGCCTGCATGGGCAGACTTAGAGCTACAGCAAAGAGATTAGCAAAAAGAGGAGTTGCATATGCAAAGGAACATAGTGATTAGATCCGTGACATGGTGGAGCGAGGTGTAGCTCGAAAATTGACTACAGATGAAATCAAGGACTATCAGGGCCCAGTACACTACATCCCTCATCATGAAATATTAAGACCAGACTCTAAATCCACTCCCATCAGAATAGTGTTTAATTCTTCTCCCTCATACATGGGACACGTCTTTAATGACTATTATGCCAAGGGGCCTGATATGCTGTGTTATCTTTTTGGCATATTGCTTAGGTTTCGTCAGAGTCCGGTAGCAATTGTGGGAGATATCAGTAAAATGTTTAATTCTGTACTCCTCTCTGAAGCGAATAAAATGACCCACCGGCTCTTGTGGCGAGATATGAACACTACCAGGGAGCCTGACCATTATTGTTTACAGACGGTAACTTTCGGTGACAGACCCAGTTGAGTGATATCCATGACAGCACTCCATAAAACTGCCGAAATGTTCCAAGACAAGTACCCGGAAACACCTGCCATGATCATTAATAACTCGTATGTGGATGACATTCTTCATTCATGTGAAAGTGCAGAGGAAGCCCTTGAAAGAATGAAAACGACCGAAGAGATCCTTAAAAGAGGAGGAGTCCAGATGAAACAATGGGTAATGTCTGGAAGTCATGATATGACAGAAGATTCTAAGATAATTGCTACTGAGGTTGAAAAGGTACTAGGGATGATTTGGGAGCCAAAGAAAGATTAATTCTCTTACAAAGTAAGGATTAACTTTTCTACAAAACGCAAGAAGATCCGCACTGCTCCTGACCTAACAGTAGAGGAAATAGTGCAAAGGATACCCAAACAACTGACAAAAAGGATGATCCTAAGTCAAGTGGCGTCACTATACCACCCTTCAGGCCTTGCTACACCTTTCACGATACGATGTAAGCTATTAATGAGACATCTCATCTCACGAAAACAAGAATGCAAAGCTGATGAGCAACTGGGTTGGGATGAACCAATCCCTGATGCAATGCATGTGCACTGGGTTAATTTGTTACAAGATATGTAGGCCTTGGAGGATCTAAAATTTAGGCGATGTATAAAGCCTGATAATGCACTTGGTAACCCCACACTTGTCATTTATGCTGATGCCAGCAATATTCCATACTCTACATGTGCGTATATTCGCTTTGAATCGAAAGATGGCACAATTTCTGCTCAATTACTCGCACCCAAGAGTCGAATTGCTTCTATTCGGCAAATAACTACTCCGAGACTGGAGCTTTGTGCAGCAGTATTCTCTGCTAGGTTACGGAAGGTAATAGAAAAAGAAACAAGTTTTGTGTTCGATAGGGTACTACATCTAACTGACTCAATGACTGTAAGGTCACAGATACAAAATGAATCACATGGATTTGGAGCTTTTGTTGGAACAACGATTGCGAAGATTCAGACACATACTAATACTAATGATTGGTGGTGGGTGGCCACTGACGGCAATGCTGCGGACTACGCCACACGGCCACAGAATCCAAGAAACCTAGGATCCGAGTCAGCATGCCAAAGGGGCTCACACTATTTTGACTTTACCTATTGATCAGTGGCCAATAGACCAACCTTGCATAAAGGAGTTACCAGATAAGAATAGGGTATCACTACAATGTAACATCAAACAGGAGGTAACACCCATGATCAATATTGAAAGGTTTAGCTGTTACAAAAGAATGATAAAGACCACTGCTATAATCCTTTGCATTATTAGAAAGAAAACATTCAGAGGAATATTGCATACACTCACTTCCGATGATGTGAGAAAGGCAGAAAGGTACTGGGTTAAGATGGTCCAAACGGAATTCGAAGAAAATTGGAAGGAAAGATTCAAAAGGCTAGGACCCAGTAAAGATGAAGATGCGATCATTGTAGTAGGGGAGAGAATCAGCAGCTGGTTGAAGGACAATTGGAATCAAAACCAGTTTATGTTAATCTCGCAAAACCATCAGTTTACCAGACTATACATCACTTACTTACACAACACTGATCACGGGGGTATAGACCTCCCCTTAGCTAAACTTCAAAGTAAGTTTTGGGTACCTAGAGCACGAAAGGTGATGAAATCGGTAAAGGAAAAGTGTGTAGTATTCAGAAGGTTAAACAAACTTATGATAGGACAGCAAAAAGGGCAGCTCCCCGAGAGAAGACTCAAACCATCACCTGCATTCTTCAATACCTCCTTGGACTTGTTTGGCCCATTAATGATAAGACACACTGTAAAATGGAGAACTAGGGCCAAGACTTATGGAGTGATATTTACATGCCTAGCGAGTCGTGCAGTCCATATTGATCTGATGGAAGGATATGACACACAGAGTTTCTTGAATACATTTCGTCGGTTTGTGTCCATGCGGGGTTATCCTCACACCATGCATTCAGACATGGGAACACAGTTAATGGCTGCCAATAAAGATATCAGGAATATGACTGAAAAATGGAACATTAACCAAATATCTCAAATCGGGCTTCATCAAGGTATGACATGGTCATTTAACAAATCGGCGAATGCACCCTGGCAAAATGGTGCATACGAATCTCTGATTAAGACGGTGAAACGGCTGCTTGTTATAGTAGTGGGCGAAAATGTACTAAGCTTCGGCGAACTACAAAGTGTGTTCTATGAGGTAGCAAATATATTGAATGAACGCCCAATCGGACTGAAACCTGGATACGATATATCTTTGGGTGCTTACTTGTGCCCTAACGATCTACTGCTTGGTCGTGCAAGCAACAAGGTACCACATGGGCCCATGGTGGAAACGATTGATACAAGGAAGCGTTTCAGTCTTGTACAAAGTATTGTAAGCTCGTTTTGGAGGAAATGGATGAGAGACTACTTCTCAACCTTAACTATCAGGCAAAAATGGCATACAGTACGTAGAAATTTGCGGGAAGATGTTGTTTTAGTGCAAGACAGTCATTTGATAAGAGGAAATTGAAAGTTAGCACAGGTTGAAAGAGCTAAACCCGGCAGGGACGGAAAAGTACGAGATGTAGTATTAAGATACAAAATCTCGAAGTCTGACTCTATGTGTGATGGGAAGGACAGATTGATCAACAGACCGATTCACAGACTTGTGTAGCTGCTCCCCATTGAGGTGCAATAATTATTTTTGCTTGTAGTTGTGCGGGAGTGTACTGAGAATATCTCAGTATGTCCTATTGATCAAGTTTTCTTTGAATTGAATAGATAAATTGTATTATTATAACTATATTATTGTTATTGTATTAACTAAATTTGTAATATTCTTATGTTTTGCATACAATTTGTACTATTATTTTGCTAATGAAATATTGTATTTCGCTCTCCCGTTTTGGCATGCGCCCCTCGCTGTTCTTGTGTGTAAAGTTGTGACGTAGGAGTTGAGTGACGTGGACAGGATGGAAGTGTTGTCCACGCCGTCAGCTAGCGGCCCTTCATTGTTTCTCGGGAAGGCCTGTATGTTGGGTGGGGACGACTGGTGGAGAGTTGCAGTGCCCCGGTGTGAGGCAGGGATTTAATGTTGGTGATCCTGGAGCTGTGTGGCACATGGTCCAGTCTCAAGAATGTTATGCCGGAGTACACCATTGTGCTAGTAATTGTGACCCTGAAGCTGTGAAAAGTGATCTCAACTCCAGTTTCACCTGTGTGCTGATAGGGGAGGCACTGTGTGAGTAATTGGATGTAGTAAATAAGACATTGTGATAATAATGTATATGTGTGGGTGTTATATTTTGTAATTGGTACCGTGACATGTACTCTTATTACAGGTTGGACCTAGATTAAATACAGTAACGACCAGTGCTGTCTCACTCACACCTTGGTAAAACAGTCCAACACATCCCCTGCCAAGATGGATGAACAGGTGATGAAGGAGCGGACCATCGCCAAACGCAAGTTTATTAGGAAGGTCAACTTGTTAAAGAATGCGCAAGGCCGGGATGACCGCTTGGAAGTGTTACGAGGTAATTATGATGACGTGTGCAAAAAGTTCCTTGAAATTGAAAAAATTAATGAGCAGTTAGCTGAGTCTCTTGATACAAAGAAATCAAATTATGATGTGCTCATTAATGAACTTGATACTTATATCATTGATATTGAAAGGACAAAAATTCAGGCTCATGCAATAATAGCTAAAGTCACAAAGAAAGACAAAGCCACTGTTAACGAAATCCACAAAGTGAGAATGCAGCTATTAACTCTACCACATTTTGATGGCAAGATTCGTGATTATCCCACATTCTGTAAAGACAATGAAAGATTAATGAAATCAGTATATGAAGATGATCCATATGTGTTGCGATCCTGTCTGTCGGGGAAGGCATTGGAGGTAGTTCACGGGGTGGATAACTCTTTTGATTCCATGATGAAAAGGTTGGATGCCAGGTATGGCAATCCAGCAAGACTAGTGCAGTCAGTCTTAAATGACATAAAGACATTAAAACCAATACCCAAGGACAATCCACGGAAATTCATGGATATGGTGAGCATAGTTGAGAGAGCCTCTTTAGATTTAGAGAAAGTTAATTTGTCTGAAGAGATGAATACTGTTACTATGGTCAGTCATATAGAAAAGCTTCTCCCACCAATGCAGAAAACAGAGTGGACTAAAATTTTGCTAACTCTAAAGGATAAAAGTAAAATGTTTGAGGAGTTACTGAAATATTTGTTGAAAGAGAAACAAGCACTAGAATACATGAATGATGACATTAGGGCAACTAACCCTAATAGTAAAGTGCATGTACACTCAGTGAACCTAGACAGTGAAACTGACGTATTCACTACAGCCATAACCCAGCTTCATGGAAAACAAAGCAAGATGGAGGAGTGTTTAGTTCATTTATCTAAGCAAATCTCTATGTTAACTGGAAATATGTTTGGAGTAGAGTCTCAAAGACCAGTTGAATGTTGGTACCATGGCACATATACACATGATATTACTCAATGTACGGTGTTTCAAAAACTTAACAGCAAGGAGAAGATTGATGCCGTATATAGGATGGGTGCCTGCTTCCTTTGTTTACAGTTAGGTCACAGGGGCCGTCAATGTTCACAGAAATCTTTATGTGTTGAATGTGGGAGAGGCCACCATCAGATTCTCCATAAATGTTTTGGTAAAGAGCAGGGATACATAAACAGCAGTTTGTCACCAAAAAGGGGCATTTTGTTAATAATAAGTTCAGTTTATGGTAACACACGACCCATAACTACCCTCTGGGACTCTGGTAGCAATACGTCACTCATAACAGCTCGTATGAGAAAATTTATGGCCTTAAAAGGGAGAAGAATAAATTTGGCTGTTACTAAAGTAGGAAATGACTATCACAAATTGGAAACATTGGAATATGATGTTCCTCTTAATGATTTTCAAGGCCAAACTCATGTAATCAAAGCTTGTGGAATCTCAGAAATTACCTCAGAAACAGGACATGTGGATATGGGTAGGGTGGCAGATTTACTAGGAGTACAAGCTAAGAACATTGAACGTCCATATGGCAATATTGATCTATTGATCGCCGCTGATTACTGCAAATTGTTCCCATCTGTGGTCAAAACTGTAGGTAACCTCCAACTATTGTGGGGACCATTTGGATACTGTATTAGAGGTTCGCACCCTAGATTAAAGGTGAAAGGTGTCGACTCTGCTCATGTTCTTGTTACGATTAATCACATTGCTGCATGTACGGTAAATGATTTAGTTGTTGAATCAAAAGCCAGTGTTACGAGAAGGCTTGAAGACTTCTTCTCTGTAGAAAATCTGGGGTCAAGTTGTATTCCAAAATGTGGCAACTGCAAATGTGGAAAGTGTCCCCTTGGAAGTAACAAATATTGTCTTAAAGAAGAAAGGGAATTGTCTCTAATAACACAAGGTTTAATACATGACTCAAAAACAAGTCAATGGACAGCGTCCTATCCATGGATAAAATCGCCAAAGACCTTGCCAAATAACTTCACAGCCTGCATGGGCAGACTTAAAGCTACAGAAAAGAGATCAGCAAAAAGAGGAGTTGCATATGCAAAGGAATATAGTGATCAGATCAGTGCCATGGTGGAGCGAGGTGTAGCTCGAAAATTGACTACAGATGAAATCAAGGACTATCAGGGCCCAGCACACTACATCCCTCATCATGAAATATTAAGACCAGACTATAAATCCACTCCTATCACAATAGTGTTTAATTCTTCTGCCTTCTACATGGGACACGTCTTGAATGACTATTATGCCAAGGGGCATGATATGCTGTGTGATCTTTTTGGCATATTGCTTGGGTTTCGTCAGAGTCCGGTAGCAATTGTGGGAGATATCAGTAAAATGTATAATTCTGTACTCCTCTCTGAACCGGATAAAATGACCCACCGGTTCTTGTGGCGAGATATGAACACTACCAGGGAGCCTGACCATTATTGTTTACAGACGGTAACTTTCGGTGACAGACCCAGTGGAGTGATTGCCATGACAGCCCTCCATAAAACTGCCGAAATGTTCAAAGACGAGTACCCGGAAACAGTTGCCATGATCATTAATAACTCATATGTGGATGACATTCTTCATTCATGTGAAATTGCAGAGGAAGGTCTTGAAAGAATGAAAACGACCGAAGAGATCCTTAAAGGAGGAGGATTCCAGATGAAACAATGGGTAATGTCTGGAAGCCATGATATGACAGAAGATTCTAAGATAATTGCTACTGAGGTTGAAAAGGTACTAGGGATGATTTGGGAACCAAAGAAAGATCAATTCTCTTACAAAGTAAGGAGTAACTTTTCTACAAAACGCAAGAAGATCCGCACTGCTCCTGATCTAACAGTAGAGGAAATAGTGCAAAAGATACCCAAACTACTGACAAAAATGATGATCCTAAGTCAAGTGGTGTCACTATACCACCCTCTAGGCCTTCCTACACCTTTCACGATACGATGTAAGCTATTAATGAGACATCTCATAACACGGAAACAAGAATGCAAAGCTGATGAGCAACTGGGTTGGGATGAACCAATCCCTGATGCAATGCATGTGCACTGGGTTAATTTGTTCCAAGATATGTATGCCTTGGAGGATCTAAAATTTAGGCGATGTATAAAGCCTGATAATACGCTTGGTAACCCCACACTTGTCATTTATGCCGATGCCAGCAATATTGCATACTCTACATGTGCATACATTCGCTTTGAACTGAAAGATGGCACATTTTCTGCTCAATTACTCGTAGCCAAGAGTCGAATTGCTCCCATTCGGCAAATAACTACTCCGAGACTGGAGCTTTGTGCAGCAGTATTGTCTGCTAGGTTACGGAAGGTAGTAGAAAAAGAAACAAGTTTTGTGTTCGATAGGGTACTACATCTAACTGACTCAATGATTGTAAGGTCACAGATACAAAATGAATCACATGGATTTGGAGCTTTTGTTGGAACAAGGATTGCGGAGATTCAGACACATACTAATACTAATATGATAGAGTTGATAGAGATGCTCTGTGGAAGGTATTAAGAATATATGGTGTGGAAGGCAACTTGTTAGAAGCAGTGAAAAGTTTTTATCGAGGATGTAAGGCATGTGTACGTGTAAGAAGAGAGGAAAGTGATTGGTTCTCAGTGAATGTAGGTTTGCGGCAGGGGTGTGTGATGTGTCCATGGTTGTTTAATTTCTTTATGGATGGGGTTGTTAGGGAGGTGAATGCAAGAGTTTTGGAAAGAGGGGCAAGTATGAAGTCTGTTGGGGATGAGAGACCTTGGGAAGTGAGTCAGTTGTTGTTTGCTGATGATACAGCGCTGGTGGCTGATTCATGTGAGAAACTGCAGAAGCTGGTGAATGAGTTTGGTAAAGTGTGTGAAAGAAGAAAGTTAAGAGTAAATGTGAATAAGAGCAAGGTTATTAGGTACAGTAGGGTTGAGGGTCAAGTCATTTGGGAGGTGAGTTTGAATGGAGAAAGACTGGAGGAAGTGAAGTATTTTAGATATCTGGAAGTGGATCTGGCAGCGGATGGAACCATGGAAGCGGAAGTGGATCATAGGGTGGGGGAGGGGGCGAAAATTCTGGGAGCCTTGAAGAATGTGTGGAAGTCGAGAACATTATCTCGGAAAGCAAAAATGGGTATGTTTGAAGGAATAGTGGTTCCAACAATTTTGTATGGTTGCGAGGCGTGGGCTATGGATAGAGTTGTGCGCAGGAGGATGGATGTGCTGGAAATGAGATGTTTGAGGACAATGTGTGGTGTGAGGTGGTTTGATCGAGTAAGTAACGTAAGGGTAAGAGAGATGTGTGGAAATAAAAAGAGCGTGGTTGAGAGAGCAGAGGAGGGTGTTTTGAAAAGGTTTGGGCACATGGAGAGAATGAGTGAGGAAAGATTGACCAAGAGGATATATGTGTCGGAGGTGGAGGGAACGAGGAGAAGAGGGAGACCAAATTGGAGGTGGAAAGATGGAGTGAAAAACATTTTCTGTGATCGGGGCCTGAACATGCAGGAGGGTGAAAGGAGGGCAAGGAATAGAGTGAATTGGAGCGATGTGGTATACCGGGATTGACGTGCTGTTAGTGGATTGAATCAAGGCATGTGAAGCGTCTGGGTTAAACCATGGAAAGCTGTGTAGGTATGTATATTTGCGTGTGTGGACGTATGTATATACATGTGTATGGGGTTGGGTTGGGCCATTTCTTTCGTCTGTTTCCTTGCGCTACCTCGCAAACGCGGGAGACAGCGACAAAAAAAAACTAATACTAATGATTGGTGGTGGGTGGCCACTGACGGCAATGCTGCGGACTACGCCACACGGCCGCAGAATCGTAGAAACCTAAGATCCGATTCAGAATGGCAAAGGGGCCCACACTATTTAACTTTACCTATTGATCAGTGGCCAATAGACAAACCTTGTATAAAGGAGTTACCAGATAACAATAGGGTATCACTACAATGTAACATCAAACAGGAGGTAACACCCATGATGAATATTGAAAGGTTTACCTGTTACAAAAGAATGATAAAGACCACTGCTATAATCCTTTGCATTATTAGAAAGAAAACATTCAGAGGAATATTGCATACATTCACTGCCGATGATGTGAGAAAGGCAGAAAGGTACTGCGTTAAGATGGTCCAAAGGGAATTCGTAGAAAATTGGAAGGAAAGATTCAAAAGGCTAGGACCCTGTAAAGATGAAGATGGGATCATTGTAGTAGGGGAGAGAATCAGCAGCTGGTTGAAGGACAATTGGAATCAAAACCAGTTTATGTTACTCTCGCAAAACCATCAGTTTACCCGACTATACATCACTTACTTACACAACACTGATCACGGGGGTATGGACCTCACCTTAGCTAAACTTCAAAGTAGGTTTTGGGTACCTAGAGCACGAAAGGTGATCAAATCGGTAAAGGAGAAGTGTGTAATATGCAGAAGGTTAAACAAAGTTGTGATAGGACAGCAAATGGGGCAGCTCCCCCTGAGAAGACTCAAACCATCACCTGCATTCTTCAATACCTCCTTGGACTTGTTTGGACCATTAATGATAAGAGACACTGTAAAACGGAGAACTAGGGCCAAGGCTTATGGAGTGATATTTACATGCCTAGCGAGTCGTGCAGTCCATGTTGATCTGATGGAAGGATATGACACACAGAGTTTCTTGAATACATTTCGTCGGTTTGTTTCCATGCGGGGTTATCTTCACATCATGCATTCAGACATGGGAACACAGTTAATGGCTGCCAATAAGGAAATCAAACAAACTAACCAAATATCTCAAATCGGGCTTCATAAAGGTAAGACATGGTCATTCAACAAATCGGCGAATGCACCCTGGCAAAATGGTGCATGCAAATCTCAGATTGAGACGGTGAAACGGCTGCTTGTTATAGTAGTGGGCGAAAATGTACTAAGCTTCGGCGAACTACAAAGTGTGTTTATATGAGGTAGCAAATATATTGAATGAACGCCCAATCGGACTGAAACCTGGATACGATATATCTTTGGGTGCTTACTTGTGCCCTAACGACCTCCTGCTTGGTCGTGCAAGCAACAAGGTACCAAGTGGGCCCATGCTGGAAACGACTGATACAAGGAAGCGTTTCAGTCTTGTACAAAGTATTGTAACCTCGTTTTGGAGGAAATGGATGAGAGACTACTTCCCAACCTTAACTATCAGGCAAAAATGGCATACAGAACGTAGAAATTTGCGGGAAGAAGATGTTGTTTTAGTGCAAGACAGTGATTTGATTAGAGGAAATTGGAAGTTAGAACAGGCTGAAAGAGGTAAACCAAGCAGGGACGGAAAAGTACGAGATGTAGTATCAAGATACAAAATCTCGAAGTCTGACCCTATGTGTGATGGGAAGGACAGATTGATCAACAGATCGGTTCACAGACTTGTGGTGCTGCTCCCCATTGAGGAGCAATAATTGTTTTTGCTTGTAGTTGTGCCGGGAGTGTACTGAGGATATCTCAGTATGTCCTATTGGTCAAGTTTTCTTTGAATTAAATAGATAAATTGTATTATCATAACTATATTATTGTTATTGTATTAACTAAATTTGTAATTTTCTTATGTTTTGCATACAATTTGTACTATTATTTTGCTAATGAAATATTGTATTTCTCTCTCCCGTTTTGGCCACGCCTCGCAACCATACAACATTTTTGGAACCACTATTCCTTCAAACATACCCATTTTTCCTTTCCGAGATAATGTTCTCGACTTCCACACATTCTTCAAGGCTCCAAGGATCTTCGCCCCCTCCCCCGCCCTATGATTTACTTCCGCTTCCATGGTTCCATCCGCTGCCAGATCCACTCCCAGATATCTAAAACACTTTACTTCCTCCAGTCTTTCTCCATTCAAACTTACCTCCCAATTGACTTGACCCTCAACCCTACTGTACCTAATAACCTTGCTCTTATTCACATTTACTCTTCACTTTCTTCTTTACCACACTTTACCAAACTCAGTCACCAGCTTCTGCAGTTTCTCACATGAATCAGCCACCAGCGCTGTATCATCAGCGAACAACAACTGACTCAATTACCAAGCTCTCTCATCCACAACAGACTTCATACTTGCCCCTCTTTCCAAAACACTTGCATTCACCTCCCAAAGAACCCCATCCATAAACAAATTAAACAACCATGGAGACATCACACACCCCTGCCGCAAACCTACATTCACTGAGAACCAATCACTTTCCTCTCTTCCTACACGTACACATGCCTTACATCCGTGATAAAAACTTTTCACTGCTTCTAACAACTTGCCTCCCACACCATATATTCTTAGTACCTTCCACAGAGTATCTCTATCAACTCTATCATATGACTTCTCCAGATCCATAAATGCTACATACAAATCCATTCGCTTTTCTAAGTATTTCTCACATACATTCTTCAAAGCAAACACCTGATCCACACATCCTCTACCACTTCTGAAACCACACTGCTCTTCCCCAATCTGATGCTCTGTACATGCCTTCACCCTCTCAATTAATACCCTCCCATATAATTTACCAGGAATACTCAACAAACTTATACCTCTGTAATTTGAGCACTCACTCTTATCCCCTTTGCGTTTGTACAATGGCACTATGCACGCATTCCGCCAATCCTCAGGCACCTCACCATGAATCATACATACATTAAATAACCTTACCAACCAGTCAACAATACAGTCACCCTCTTTTTTTAATAAATTCCACTGCAATACCATCCAAACCTGCTGCCTCGCCGGCTTTCATCTTCCGCAAAGCTTTTACTACCTCTTCTCTGTTTACCAAATCATTTTCCCTAAACCTCTCACTTTGCACACCACCTCGACCAAAACACCCTATATCTGCCACTCTATCATCAAACACATTCAACAAACCTTCAAAATACTCACTCCATCTCCTTCTCACATCACCACTACTTGTTATCACTTCCCCATTAGCCCCCTTCACTGAAGTTCCCATTTGCTCCCTTGTCTTACGCACTTTATTTACCTCCTTCCAGAACATCTTTTTATTCTCCCTAAAATTTAATGATACTCTCTCACCCAAATTCTCATTTGCCCTCTTTTTCACCTCTTGCACCTTTCTCTTGACCTCCTGTCTCTTTCTTTAATACATCTCCCACTCATTTGCATTTTTTCCCTGCAAAAATCGTCTAAATGCCTCTCTCTTCTCTTTCACTAATAATCTTAATTCTTCATCCCACCACTCACTACCCTTTCTAATCAACCCACCTCCCACTCTTCTCATGCCACAAGCATCTTTTACGTAAGCCATCACTGTTTCCCTAAATACATCCCATTCCTCCCCCACTCCCCTTATCTCCTTTGTTCTCACCTTTTTCCATTCTGTACTCAGTCTCTCCTGATACTTCCTCACACAAATCTCCTTCCCAAGCTCTCTTACTCTCACCACCCTCTTCACCCCAACATTCTCTCTTCTTTTCTGAAAACGTCTACAAATCTTCACCTTCGCCTCCACAAGATAATGATCAGATATCCCTCAAG
Organism: Panulirus ornatus; assembly: GCF_036320965.1. Classification (NCBI taxonomy): domain Eukaryota; kingdom Metazoa; phylum Arthropoda; class Malacostraca; order Decapoda; family Palinuridae; genus Panulirus; species Panulirus ornatus. The sequence goes on along the minus strand of NC_092230.1, from coordinate 13,622,715 downwards.
TTGCACCTCTCAGCACATTAACATTCAAAAGTTTCTCTTTCGCGCGCCTATCAATTAATACGTAATCCGATAACGCTCTCTGGCCATCTGTCCTACTTACATACGTATACTTATGTATATCTCCCTTTTTAAACTCACCCTTGCATTCAAATCACCCATCACTGTAACCCGGGCTCGTGCATCAAAACTACCGTACTGAGAATATCTCAGTATGTACTATAGGTCAAGTTTTCTTTGAATTCAATAGATAAATTGCATTATCATAACAATTTTACTGTTATTGTATTAACTAAATTTGTAATTTTCTTATATTTTGCATACAATCTGTGCTATTATTTTGCTAATGAAATATTGTATTTCTCTCTCCCGCATTGGCATGAGCTTGTCGCTGTTCTTGCGTGTAATGTTGTGACGTAGGAGTTGAGTGACGTGGACAGGATGGAAGTGTTGTCCAGGCCGTCAGCTAGCGGCCCTTCATTGTTTCTCGATAAGGCCTGTATGTTGGGTGGTGACGACTGGTGGAGGGTTGCAGTTCCCCGGTGTGAGACAGGGATTTAATGTTGGTGATTCTGGAGCTGTGTGGCACATTGTCCAGTCTCAAGAATGTTATGAGGGAGTACACCATTGTGCTAGTAATTGTGACCCTGAAGGTGTGAAAAGTGATCTCAACTCCAGTTTCACCTCTATGCTGATAGGGGAGGCACTGTGTGAGTAGGTGGATATGGTAAATAAGACATTGTGATAATAATGTATATGTGTGGGTGTTATATTTCGTAATTGGTACTGTGACATGTACACTTATTACAGGTTGTACTTAGATTAAATAGATTAACGACCACTGCTGTCTCACTCACACCTTAATGAAACAGTCCAACACATCCCCTGCCAAGATGGATGAACAGCTGATGAAGAAGCGGACCATTGCCAAACGCAAGTTTACTAGGAAGGTCAACTTGTTAAAGGAGGCGCAAGGCCGGGATGACCGCTTGGAAGTGTTACGAGGTATTTATGATGACTGTGCAAACAGATCCTTGAAAATGAAAAAATTAATGAGCATAGCTGATCTCATTGATACAAAGAAATCAAATTATGAATATGCTTATAATGAACTTGATACTTAATCACTGGATATTGAAAGACAAAAAAAATCATGCTCATGCAATAAATACTTAAAGTAACAAAGAAAGACAAAGCCAGTATTAACAAATGCACAAAGCGAGAAGGCAGCGATTAACTCCAACACATTTTGATGGCAAATTCGTGATTATCCCACATTCTGTAAAGACGTAATGAAAGATTAATGAAATCAGTATATGAAAAGATCCAGATGGGTTTTAGCGATCCTTCTGTCGGGGAAAGCATCGGATGTATTTCA